>NC_047168.1:15361129-15446129 GCF_009819705.1 Hippoglossus hippoglossus
AGGACGCCACCGTCTCAGACTGTGAGTCCACGCATACTTGAGTTGGTTGTCAGAGGGATGTGATTCTGATTGCCAGGTGTTCTGTGCTGACACGGTTTGTTGTCGAAGCCGCCGGATACTTTATTAAACCTCGTTAAACGATGCCAATGACGGTTAACTGGCATTTGAGTAGAAACTGAATCTAGACGTCAAACCTGTTGGTCACAAAAAACTAAATCCAAGGCTCTCTTCATATAAAAGCTTTTGATAAACTTTCAGTCCCCCCCCCACTTAGATTTCTTGGACGCTCACGGGCCAGTGCCAAATGCATCCGGGCATTCAAAGTATTTTTAAACACATGCACTGTTGTTTTCAACCGGCTAATGGAATACACTTCTTAGGTTTTATTTATTTATCTTACACAATGAAAAGCCACTGGGCCCTTCACCTGAATTCGTCAACCTGCTGATCTGTCAGCAGAAAACTCTCAGCAACTCTTCACTGGATTGAAATACAAGTCAAATTATGTTTTATAGTCTTATCACTCTGATGTTCGTCCAGATGTTCATGTTTCTAATAAGGTTGAAAAGTCATGAACCACAACTGACACTGTCTCGTGATTGGTCGAGCGCGGGGCCACGGGTGGGACCTCGATAACGCAACTCTGAATGACATCACCAGAACAAGATGGCGGTGCCCACATGACGGATGTTTTAGCATCATTTTCTTCGGATGAAGTGGAGACTCATTTATTTAGAGAGTTTATGAGTGAAACCGAGAGGGAGGAGGGAGGAAGTGGATCAGATGTTGGTGAGTCATGAGGAGGTTTACATTCCTCATTGGTTTCAGACGAGAACCTTCACTCTGGGTGAACTGCAGTTAATGTACGAGTTTCAGTTTGTTGGTGCACTAAAACGTCTTGGTTGCTACAAATGCTTTATAGTGCCAACCCAACAAACCAGACGTTTTTGTTGTTTTGTTGTTGTGATCGTTTCATGTTCCACCAGATTAACACTGATCCTCCCGGAAACTGTGTTTGACTCAGCGGCTGCAAACATTCGGCCACAGACATTCCCCTGGCAGCGGCGTCGACGCTGGCGGTGGGAGCGCGGGGGGGGGGGGCTGGGGGGGGAAACCGACACCACCAATACACACAGAGAGGAAGTGAACCCGATAGAGGTAGCACATTTCTGCTGCGTTGCCTGGTTGTTGTTTCCTCCCCCCCCCCCCCCCCCCCCCCCCCTCCCCGAGAAGACAGATCAATATGTGTCACAGAGGAGAGGAGGCCGGCTCCCAAACAGCTGAGTCAAGGCACACACACACACAGACACACACAGACACACACAGACACACACACACACACAGACACACACACACACACTTGTAACCCCCAGCGTCCTAACCCTTCCTGCCTGGATTTTAACCATGGGCTATTAAACAAAGATGGATGACATGACAGCTCCTCGAAAGTGAAGCCGAAACATCTCTATCTTCATCTGGTGGTATAGTCGTAAACCCCGCCTCCTCCTTGTTAGTGGAAGGGACACGGACCAAATTAAAAACTCATCACAACTGTTCAAGTGTAGATTTTTCTGGTAAAATTTGTTTAAATTATTATCATCTTATGACCGTTATTTGTTGCGATAAAAACAGTTATAGCAGCTGAAAAGGACTTGTGATTGGTCGAGGGTGTGTGAGGGTCACTAGCACCATCACCCAAATCTCATTTCGTCCTTTAAACCACAAGAGACATTTTAAAGAAGTGAAATATCTTCACAAAACACTTTCTGAAACGTGACACCGTCGTCCAGTCTTGCTTAAATAAAATAAAGGGCGACTTTATCTCTGCTATGCTGTGGTTTTTTTTTAACAGCTTGTAAAAACCGCACCGTGCAGAGGGGAGATATGACTGGAATTCAACCCCACAGGAAATGGACTGGCAGCTGTCATGCTGTGCAAAAGTCACACGCTCCTGTGTGGTTGTGTGTTTGTGTGTGTGTGTGTGTGTGTGTGTGTGCGTGCCAGGGTCAAGATGCATTGATTAACATGAACATAACCATAACCATAAGTCAAAGAACGCTAAGACAACTGTAGAGCTGCTGTCAGACATGCACTGAAGTCCAGAACACAAACATTTCCGAGTGAGTCGTTCCAGACATTTCCCAGAAGATGTCTCCCCCAGCCCCCCCCCGAGTCAAGGCTCCAATTTTCTGGACAATTTGCGTAGTTCGTGTTTTATTCTCCCGTTGCAGCTCCTCGGTCGTGAGGAGTGGCTCGTTTCTTTTGTCTTCTGTTAACATCTTCTCCACAGCACTGTGAGCTGCCGTGGCACAAACACACTGAACCTCAACCTCAACACATTCCACAGTGAGTTCCAGCAAAAAACACAAAATATCCAACACCAGTATTATAGGAAAACGTCAGTGACACAATGAAGGGATAAAATATACGATAACACAGAGACAATAGGTGAAATATCCCCCCCCACTGCTCCTGGAACACATACACAGTCAGTGTTGGCCAGCCAGACACATCCATTCATAAAAGACCCACCCCTTCTCCGTTCACACACACACATTCACACAAACACACACTCACAGCCATGCAGGAGGGTCACGGGGGGTCAGCCGGGCTTTATTGTTGCCATTGACTGAAATCTGTGGGTTTAGAGTTTGAATTTTCAAGATAATCTGGTCCAAAAAAAGTGATTTTATTATAGAAGGAAACCAACCTAACATTATGTCATATTATATTGCTCATTAAGTTGTTATAATTCAATTGGAGAAGCTATACCAATATTACAAAGTCATTTGCTATGTTGTGGGTGTTATTGGCTGTGAAGTAATGAAAAGGACACTGGATACATGAACGCCCTCAGCAACACTAAACCCAATCCAATTAGCCTAATCAATGGTGAGTTAAATGCCTTCCTGAGAATGGGAGATTCACCAACTTGCCACTGGGACTGTGAAGTTCAAGGTCTGGTCGGGTGGAGACAGCCCCTTGAACACACAACATGTTACCAATGCAAAAATAAAGATTTACACATTTTACGCACTTGTGGATGATGTGAAGTAAGTTATGTTTCCACGAGTGAACTCAACGCCCCATGTCTTTAACTTTTCACCCCCCCCCCAAAAAAAACTAACCGGAAAAGTACATTTCACAATCTGTATCCCTGAGTGAGGGAACGCGAGGACGGAGAGGATCCATATCCATGAATGGAGGAGGCCGATTCACAGTTAATGAACTACACCCCTTAAAGAAACAACCGCCCAGGAGGAGAAGGAGGAGGAGGAGGAGAAGGAGGAGAAGAGGTTTGCATGCGGGGAGGAGAGATGGAGGAGAGACGAGATGAATGAAGATGGACTCACCCTGAGCGCAGTGAAGTGAGTCAGCTACAGACAGAGATGCGGGAGCGTGCGGGACGATGATCTCCTCTGGGCGTCACGCAGATAAGAAAACAGCTGTTCTGCAGGAGTGTGATGTTTGCGGTTGAAGAAGAAGGAAAAGTCCACTCGGTCGGTGTCGCGTCTCTCTGCGGGGCTCCGGGGGCTCACAGGCGGATCTGAGGGCGTCTCATTGGCCGCGGAGGAAACAGGGGGAGACACGAGGAGGAGGAGAGGAGTCACTCGGAGAAATGAGAAGGTTCCTCTGCGTCTGTGCGACTGTTCGATGCCCTGTGACCGAGAGCCGCTGCTCCACCGTGGACACGCCTCTTCCTCTGTGTCCCGCCCCCCCTCTCTCCATCTCTCTCTCTGTCTCTCTCTCTCTGTCTCTCTCTCTCTCCATCTCTCTCTCTGTCTCTCTCTCTCTCTCTCTCTCTCTCTGTCTCTCTCTCTCTCTCTCTCTCTCTCTCTCTCTCTCTCTCCCTCCCTCTCTCTCCATCTCTCTCTCTCTCTCTCTCTCTCTCTCTCTCTCTCTCTCTCTCCCTCCCTCTCTCTCCATCTCTCTCTCTCTCTCTCTCTCTCTCTCTCTCTCTCTCTCTCCCTCCCTCCCTCTCTCCCCCTCTCTCTCTCTCTGTGTCTGATTCATCCACAGATCGTCTATTGAAGACAACGACTCATTCAGTAGAACACATTGGTCACTTTATCACCATGAATCCCAAAAGCCTACATGTATATTCTACTGTGTCCGAAACCCAACGACAAAGACAACAAATAAGAAAACACAACAACAAATAAGAAATGACTTGCGAATTGAAAATGAATCATAACCCACGTTGACAGATTATCCTTTGGGTCGAGTTCTTGACCTAATCACAGAGTTTAGACGAGAGAACCAGTTCAATGAGAACATAACCTCCTCGGTGTAAAAACTGCATGATCTTCACCAGTATCTTCACGTGTTTATTTTCCGGTGTGACCACAATAAGCTGGATGCTTAATTCTGCACGGAGCATGAAACGGTTAATTATCTGTCATTTGGCCTGTGATGAAAAACAGGGAGCACGAAGAAGAAACAGACAAACTGAACCTTTTACCAGATGACACAGTTTCCTTAGGAAGAATGAAACACATGCAGTGTTTCTGCTGGAGAGCAAAAGAGAGATGAACACTATAAAACAAAGTCCGACTGAGACACACGAGTCTGTGAACATCCAGAATAATAATCACGTTTCATCCAAGGCTGAAGATTAATACAAGAGCATTCTCTGTTCTGCTGAGGAAAAAAAAGAGCAGAGTGAGAGCTCTTTCTCTCTTCTCCACCTCTGATCCCACTGGTTCTCAGACGCTGACACACACACACACACACACAAACTGACACACACTGACACACACTGTTACACACTTGCACACACACATTTTTCAAAGCTGATGTCACCGCGTTATCCGGTCCGCAAAATCCCTCCTCCTGTTTCTCTTTCTCCATCACAACATGATCCAAAACATCCCCCCATCACCCCCTCAGACACACACACACACACACACACACACACACACACACACACACACACACACACACACACACACACACACACACACACACACACACAAACCCAGACTCCAGACTCTGAGAGGTGACAGTGAGCCAACAGGAGCTGGGCCTCTGGGTGTTGGTCCCTCAGATGAAGTTAAATCATCCGTCACTTTCTCCTCCGAGGCCTCGTGAGACAAAACAAGTTGCTCTGCTGTTCGGCTGAAATGAAAACTCATCTCAGATCTTCCTCGTGATTCAGATTCCTCCGTGTTATTTATATTCTCTAATATATATTCATGTCAAAAGATGGGAAACACTTTTCTGATCTGATGCTTAATATTAGATCTTTGTTATGTCATGAAGAACTAAGTAAAATGACAGTTTGGTAAATGCTCCATCCACTTACATGGGGGAAGCGGGACTTTTGACCTATACTGCAGCCCACCACCAGGTGGCGATCAAGAGGGAGCTGTCATGTCGAAGATAAACTAAAATCTATATCCTTAAGTGCAGAATGACTTTCTTCAAATAACTGTTCCCTTTTCGTGTTTCCATCCAGCTTTGTTCCGAGAACTCTGAGCACTTTGTTTGTGGTCGGGGGAAATTTCCCAAACCTTGTTGTGCGTCTCATGACCGTCGGTCGTTCAAAGTTCTCCTCCCTCAGACACACGGGCTGATGAGGCAGATCCTCAAAACCCTGGACATGAATAAGACTTGTGTTGTCGTGTGTTTGACCCTGAGGCCAGGACCAAGTTTCCTGTTGGACACAAATACACACACGTGAACACGTCGGTCGACAAGGACATTGAACAGTGACTATATCTGTTTGTTTTATTTGTGACGCTGCCTCATTTTAACCAAATTTCCAGATGCACACGAACTCTGTGACTCAAACAGGAGAGTTGGTTTCTCTTTGTTTTAGTTAGCTGCAAAACGAATCAATGTTTGTTCCACCCATAGATGACGTGACTGCTCCCAAAAGTGAAGCCACTAAATTGTTTTTTTGTATTTTTGATGTAATCCTGACAAACCAATGCGTGATGGCAGAGGTAATAATAAGATAAATATAGAGAATAGAATGAGACGTGCATTTGCAAAACAAATATAAAGTACTAAAATAAGAATACTTACATTCAATAAGTGCAATTTAAAACCAATGTTTGAGTCACTGCTTCAGTCTTTTTAAGGTTTAAAGATATTAAGATGTGTAGGAATCCAACAATGAGGCTCTGTGATTGTCTCTGGACACAGTGCATGTGATTACCATCAGAACCTGTGAGCAGCTAAATGAATCGGAGTCCTCTCACCGGCTGGTTTCACACAAACAATGAGTATTATTGTTGCTAACGTATGCTAATGAGCAGTCATTTGCATTAGGCAAAGCAGGAAATTCACACAGACGGATACACAAGCATCCGCATATCTATATATACATATCCAAATCCATTTAAATGTAATATATGAGTTCATGCCAGCATTTGACACGATCAAAATCAGCAGCCACTGAAAGAGCCGTGATGAACACAACCTGTTGTTGTATCTTCACAGGCCAGATGTTGATCCGCCTGCTGGGCTCCGTGCAGACAGCTCACCAACGTGTCACCGGGAACAAAACACACACAGTTGGAGTCCGAACCATTTTTAATTTCTCTAAAAGAATGTTTGGATTATTCATTGAGATTCTGAAAGGATCATTCTTTGTCAGTTTTGAGCCTCCACAGTGGAGAAAGGTCGAGGACGGACGCAGCACAGGTGTTATTACTGCATTTTATTATTATCATTATATTCACCATGTTGATACCAGTCACGTGTGTGTGTGTGTGTGTGTGTGTGTGTGTGTGTGTGTGTGTGTGTGTGTGTGTGTGTGTGTGTTTGCATCCTGAGGAAAAACAGGATCTAGATGAAATACAAAGGTAAGCTCCCCCCCCCCCCCTTTAAACACATATGTCTGTAAATGAGAGGTTACGTTAAAACTCAACAAGAGCGCATGTACTGAATCCTCTGTGTGTGTGTGTGTGTGTGTGTGTGTGTGTGTGTGTGTGTGTGTGTGTGTGTGTGTGTGTTTCCCCCCCTAGAGCCAACTAAAATAAGGAAGTTCTTGTTTCCCATCACAAGACCAGCTCGTTTGTCAGAGGGGAGAAGAAAGGCCCAGAGAGAGGAAGTCCTCCCAAAGAAAACATCTCTCCGAGGACTCAGCTGCAGAGAAAGAGAGGAAGGAGGGAGGGAGGGAGGCAGCGAGGGAGCGAGGGAAGGAAGGGAGAGAGGAAGTAGAAAACCACAAATGAAAGACAAAGGGAGGGAGAGATAGAAACCGAAGGGAGGAAGGATGGCGAGATGACAGCGGAGAAAGGAAGAGAGAGGGACAGTTGTGTCACAGTGTGTGAATGTGCTCATTGAGAGAGGGATGAGTCGGTGGAAAGAGAAACAATGAAAGTGCAGAGTCACTGCGACGCTTCCATTCTCTTGTTCTGCTGCTTTTACTTCGCTCTGTTCGTTCCCTGTGCCCTCACCTCATGGGCCTCGGCACGTCACCGGCTCCATTACACTGATTCACTTCTCACTGCTTTCGTTTCAGGGCTTTAACGTTTTATCACTTTGTGGTTTTCCTCCCTCATCTTCTCTGCCTCAGTCCTGAAATGAGTCAATTCTGTTTAAACCACGTGAAGCACTTTGTTGGATGAATAATATAATATAAATATGATGATGATGATGATGAAGAGTAAAGTAGTCCTGAGATTCACAGTGTGTGTTATATGTGATTCTGTCAACTCTATACCATTTCCTGTTTTATTTTGAAATCCATTTCCCTCGGTGTTCAGCTGCTGACTTGACTTCCGGCCTCCGTGTGATTTGCACCTGTGCAGATGATGAGTTCCACCTGAGTCTCAGCGGCTTCCTGTCTCCTCACTCTTTGTCTCTGAGGCTCTGCAGCTTGTCCTTGTGTCCTCTTGGGTCTTCTCTGTGTCTGCCGGACCACCTGTAAGTTTATAGTTTATATATTTATAGTATATATATATGTTTTATGTTGTTAGGATCTAATTCAGAAGGTTTATTATTCTCAAATCCTTTTAAACTCACACTCCCAGATTTACAGTTGTGTTTTCATCTCTGTGTATTTGTTGTTGTTGTTGTTGTTGTTGTTGTTTTGCAGAATTACAGAAGCTATTGAAACTATTTTCATGAAACTTGGTGCAAAGATGAGACATTTTAACATTGACATGTTTCTTTCTTTTTACATCTGTACAGATTTCCCAGGGACTCATTCATGGATCTTGATGAAACAGGTACAGTGTATTTAGAGGACTTGAATCTGAGCGTGTGCAGCTCGACTGGCACTTACTCACGTGACGTCACTGGAGGCACATTATCACATCTCATGCACTTTCTTCATGTTGTACTGTTCCCCTGTAAGAGGAGATGGTAAACATGTTGACGTTTCCTTTTCAGAAGATGCACAACAGGAACAGGAAGTAGACGTGATGCGTCTAATGGGCTCAAACCACAGAATGAGGATGAAGATGAGCAACATGACGGACCAGCCAAAGTGAAGCCAGAGTGTATGGATCGCCACCTGCTGGCTGGCTGCAGTATAGATGGGACATGGAGCAAAGTAAGAAAATCTAAGTACTCGTTAATGTTTTATTCCAAAGAAGTTTTTGTCATTTTAGCTATCACACTGTTAATAGTTTGGTATATATAAAAACAGGGTGAAATGTCATGATTGACAGCTGGGACTGACTCGTGATTGGTCGTAACCTCGACACTGTGGCTCCGCCCCTCAGTCGCCACTGCGCCGACTCTAAATGCACAAAATGGAAGCGTTTGAATCTGGGAGGTTTTGGCTTCACTTCTGGATCGTGGGAGGAAGTGGTGACGCGTCGTCCATCTTTATCCATTCAGTCGTGTCTCCCTTCCAGCTGCTGTCGTTGGTCATTCTGACATCTTACCTGTTTGCAGTCATCATCTTTTTAAATCCTCCTCTCACAGACGGTTCTCACCTTCGTACTCAATCATATCTTAGAGGTGAATTTTAAAATCATTGCTCAGCATCTCCCCCCCCCCCCCCCTTGTCTTTAACTCCCCCCCCCTGTGTCCTCGTCCTTCCACATAACGACACTGACTTTGCAGCAGAAATCAGAGGCTGAGCTCTAATGGCAGACGGCACTAAGTGCAGGCCGGCGGCTCGGGGCAGGAGACGCCGTTTATAAAGACGTGGCTCGGGGGGGGGGGAAATGACAAACGGCTGGAAACAGCCAGGTGACGGCAGACGGCTGCTGTGCCCTCGCCTGTTAAACCAGGACTCCATTAACGCTCTGCGCTGTGTTGGCCTCTGTGATTACATGAATATATCAGAAGCACAATTATGACTTTGAACATTATAGAAAATAATAGTCATTATTATGCCCTTTTGAAATTGTTGCATTTTCTGTTTAGAATTAGAAAACAGGTGGATGTGTGTTGCTGCTAATTCAGGGTTTAACGTGTAAATGCTCCACAGGCAAAGAAAAATTTGATTCTGAGCTTTTCACAGTTATGTTGACATAATGTTGTCCTGAAACATAAACATACTAAAATAATCTTGACTGCACCGAATAAGGAGTTTTACACAATTGCTCAGTCGATTTAAAAGCATAATTCCTAATGTGTAACCAATTGAAGATTCATTCTCCAGTGGGAATAAAGTTCAGTAGAGTTCCGCCCTCTGCCAAGGACAAAGTCATTTATGTTCTTTCATACATTACTGCAGAGAGCAAACCCATAAACCTGGGTTTGACTTACATTCAGTGTCCTTAACACTTCTAATGCTCAATAAAACTCTAGTTTATGTGCTACGTGTATTTGTTTTATACACATAAGTGTGTTTTGACAATGAATTAGTGTATTTATAACATTGATAATTGGATTATTGTAAATAATGACATCACAGTCAAGCTTTTACATGATGTCATCTGATTAACTTTATATTTGGAACCAGACATCACGTATTAAGCAGAATTTAATACACGTCTGAAATTATCTGTCTATACTTGAAATGACTAATTGAACGACCACTTGATTATGAATGAAAATAGGTGTGAATATATGGAAGTAACTTGTGATATGAGTTACCTTAAATGATGGAAACTTTGAGAAAACATGATAGGATATGACATGTACTCTGGCCTGTGTCCCATCTGTTAACATGGAGGCAGTTTGTGACTTACACGGCAACAAGAAGAAGGAATATTACACATTTTCCTTTTTTCAGGTTGACACAAACATCTTATTCACGTACCTGCCAGATGTGATTATCACCATAAAGTTCACAGTGTGTCAGCTTCGTGTTTACGGCTCGTCGCATTGACACAAACACGTTTTCTTGAATGATGTTTCATGAGTCGACACCCGGATCTTCTCAGGGTGACTTGAGTGTTCGATGTCTTCGTTCGCCCTCCTCCTGAAATGCTGCAGCCTGCTCCGAGTGGGGGGGGGGGGGGTGTAGAGTCGTGACTCTTCACTGCTGTTCGTCAGTTACGATCTGATGAGTGAATTAACTCTTGTGCCGTGTCACAACATGTGTTCCTCACTCAGGATCGTTCTGGAATTTCTCTTTTTGTTATCAGCCGTTTTGTAATTAGCAGCTGGAAGTAAATTCATAGAATCGTTTCTCTTCTATCTTTTATTTTGGTAAAATAAAAGATAGAAGAGAAACGATAAAAACGATTTTACTTAATATCCCCCCCAAAAAACGTAGAGATGATCAGTTTTAGACGGAGAGAGTAAAGGTCCGATTTGATTATTTCTCCCACATGTCTGTGCGTTCCCCCCCCCCCCCCCCCCCCGTTCCCCCTGATGTCAGACATGCTGCATTAAGCCCGGTCGGGGGTCACACGTCCATACGACGGTAACTGGGCTCCATTACCAGCAGTTTCTTAATTAGACCATCCCCACAAGGCCCGTTAGCCAGGGCACAATTACAATCTCCAATTACGGCCTAAAAGGGTCATCGCAGTTAGTGTCGCTCAGAAACCTGCAGAGGTTTAGATCGCAGCTCGTTAATCACAACACAAAATGGCTGATGTGCTTTGTGACTGATGGAAAAGTTGAACATGTGCTCTGGAGCTCAGGGACCACATCACGGTTTCAGTGGCCTCATGGTTTCACCCATAGTCTGCAGGCTGTAGAAAGATGGATGACATTAGAGCTCCCTAGAGCAAAGCCAAAATGTCTCGATTGCCCCCTGGTGGCTGAATGCTGTACAGGTCATAAACCTCTTCCATGTTAGCAGATGGGACCAAACAAAAGTCAATGTACAAATATTTTAGCTTCATTTTTGTGCAACGGGAGTAGTGGAGACATGTCGTCCATCTTTATAAACAGTCTATGGATGAAGTAGTTCATCTGATTAAAGGTTAAAACCCTGAACCAGGCCTCAGATGTGAATATTTTCCGTCCCCGTCTCTTTCCACATCCTTGGTTCACAGATTTTACAGACATGGAGTCTACACACACACACACACACACACACACACACTACAGCACGTATACACATCCTACACAAGCCAACTGTTCAGAAGCTCCATCAGTCTGTCAGGTTTTTCCGGTTACTAAGCAACATCTCGTCCTCCAGTCATCAGCCAACTGTCAGAGACGATCTTCATATTGACGTTTCCTGACGGGGACTACGTGGCCTCAGCTCGAGATGAACTTCTAGTCCACAGGCTCTCAGATAGTCATGAAACAAGCAGAAATATAAACCTGAGGAATTCTGCGTTCTCGTTTTACACTATTGTGTTGATTCTTGGAGCTCGGCCCCCTCATCATCCCCGGTAATTACCCTGCACTTATTAAACACATTCATTAAAAACTAATTACAAGTCACAGCGGCACAGTTTCCTGTTTTCTTCTCCTTTATCTCCTTTCTTGACCTCCTCTCCCTCGAGCTTCATCGCTTCTCTGATTTCCCCCCCCTCTTGTCTCAGTCCTTCGCTTCCTTTCTCCTAATTTATCTCCTTTCCCCATCACACCTTGCACCTTCACTCCCCGTCTCCTCCTCCTGTGGTGGAGACTTCAGATCTCATCAACACCCGACTCAGGTGGAGGAGAAGGCTCCGAGGCCCAATGAAGTCTGTGCTGTAATAACCGACATCTGAATGAAGCAGTTGTTCAATAAAGAGACGAGACCAACGTGTGTCCTTTCATCCTGTGCAGGAAAAATATAAAAATGAAACCGCAATAACTGGGACTGATGGATGGACTTTACTCACTTTCATTTCAATTTGGCCTCATGAGATGGAGTGGGGAGAGGAGTGTGTGTCTGTGTGTGTCTTTGTGTGTCTGTGTGTGTGTGTGTGTGTGTGTGTGTGTGCGCTGTTTGAGTCAACCTTCCAGTTGCCGTAGCAACAACCTCGCCACAAGCCACACGGATGCTTGTTTGTTGCTCGTCTTCCTCGAGCCGGTTTGAGAAGAGGGCGACGGAGCGATGAGATGGAGGAGATGGACTTGTAGTTAGAGTGAGGGTCATTGGTGCCACTGCCAGAGGGGGGCGCTGTTGGCCTCAGAGGTGCAACAGTTGGGAGGTCACACACATCTACACACACAGATTTAGATGTTAAATGGAAACTGCAGTGTCAGCGGTTGCTCTGGATCATGAATGTGGCCTCGCCGTGTGTTGTCCTCCCTGATGACAGATGTTAGCAGCTGTCTGTCGGCTGGTTTCTCCCTGAACATGAGCTCTGATGTCACATCCTGCTGCTGAGTTCCATCACGGCACCAGTCGCTGTAATAAAAGATGATAAACGTGGCTCAAAGCTTTTCAGTCGCTCTCCAGTGACGCATGAAAAATGAAATAAATAAAACCTTTGTAACTCTCCCTTGTGCACTTCGTTTGGATTGAGGGAGACTTTTGTTTTAACTTCAATAACCTTTTACACAGGTTTTGATTTTATTTCACGATTTATAATTTAAGCTAAATTAAAGTAGTTGAGAAACATAAACACACCAGCACTCGATTTATTGGCCAAAGTCTTGTATTATACTCCCCATGTGTTTCTATGGTAGAACTCTCCCCCCCCCCCCCCCATGATGCCCCTCACCCACACGCTGTCTGACCGTCCATGTTGGCAGAGGAGAGGCCTGATCATGTTACACACTGTTATTAATAGTCTCCCTCTCCCCTTCCCCGTTGTAAACTAATATCTGAGATGATCTCACTCCTCTGCTTACATCTCTCTTTCTCCCTCATCCCATGTTTCCTTTCTCCACTCACATCAGCTCTTTCAAAATAAAATCCAGGCGCATGTATTTCCGGAGAAGCAGATGAGTGACGTATAAAATGAGCCAATGTTCCCTCAAACAGCAAATTAAATCTGTTGATGGATTTGAGTCTTCAGTGTAAAATAAAGTCATGAAAAACAACAAATAAGGTTCAAATTCAAAAGTGTACAAAAAACATTTAAATATGAAAAGTGGTTTGGAGTTTTTCCTACGTGCTTGTGTCATGTGACAAGTAAACGGTTTCCATGACAACCGAATATGCCTCATCCACTTTATTAAAAATAAAACATTCATGTAATATTTCCACTTTACTCATGTAAAAGTACAACTTTTTACCTGCAATATTTCGAGTTTTTTAAGTCTTAGATTTAGTTTTCCCTCTAAATGTCCCTACTACTCGTAGTACTTGTGTAAAGTGAACATTTTATGAATGAACTGTACATAAAAACCCAATCAGTTAGAAATATCCTATATTATTATTACTGATAGTGTAACTTTTTGTAAAACCAAATGTTTTTCATTGTCATGCATTTTGAATTTGAACTTAGACTCCTCATCAGTGCTTGCAGGACACCCTCTGACCCTACGTGCACGGACGCCATCTTGTCCACAGCGTTCGTCTCGCTCAGGCCTTATTTTTAGCGAGAGTCCGGCTCCTCTGCAAAACTTAATATGGGAATGGCATCCTGGAGCTCTTCTTTCCTCCGGCTCTCGTCCATACATCCATCCATACCTTCTGTCCTCCAAGACACTGAGCTGGTATCTGGAGCTCCCCGAACACCCGACGCAACCGCCGTCCCTTTTCATAGCCACTGCTTCAAGCAGCTGTGACCCGAGCGTGACTCCTCCCACGTTACCACCCCTCTGCTATTTCCCTGAGCCCCCTCCCCTCAGGGTGCGCCCGGCTTTTTTGGCAGCCCCTCCATCGCGGCTCCTGGACGAGTGGGATCAGTGTCTCGCGTCCCCAACAAGGGCCCCCCCTCTTTCTGTGGGCGTAAACCACGTGTGGTTCTTTTAAAAGGAGGGGGTCCCCGTCAGAGCGGCTCTTCTCTAGCCGGTGGGGTCAGGAAGTGGTTCCTAACTCTCCCGTGTTGACACCAGCTAGTGTTAGGAACGACGTAAAAACCTTCAGGTGTGTTTTACTTCCACCTCCGACCCCACGTCGATAGTAACGGCTCTGAGAAGAGGAAGTCTTCTGACCACGGTGACGATAGCCATGAAGTGGGGCTGGGTGTTTCTGGGGGTCTTCCTCTCTTTGGGGGCCCTGTCCTGGGGCAACAAAGGCTTAGAGATCCCCAAGTATGATGGCAAGGACCGCGTCCATGCCCTCAGCTCGAAGAACTACAAGTCCGTCATGAAGAAGTACGACGTGATGGTGATCTACTACCACAAAAACGTGGACGGGAACCGCAGCGCCATGAAGCAGTTTCAGATAGAGGAGCTGGCGTTGGAGGTGGGTCCCACGCCAAAGCATGACACAGGATGGATCTGTTGCCTATGTGGGGGAAAGGGTCATAGTGGGGAGGAGGAGGGGAAGGGAAGCGTTTCACATGGATCCTTTTGGCTCCGGTTGGGGATCCCTGGATGCAGACGTGGCTTTTGCTATGAGGGTTCCAGGTGAGGAGGAAGAGAGCAGGTGTTCGCCGGGGTCACGTTGACGGATTCGTGGATTTCGGGTGAGGCATCCTGCAAAAGTAATTTGAAAACTCTGGGCTTTGGTGTCAGAATCGTATGTGTCTGAATTCACTCCAGTGTGGATATAGAAACGTTTGCTAACACAACCTCTGGCCTGGTTGATGTGTATCAAACATGCTAAGACATTTAGCACCACGTTAGCATGCAGTTCAAACTAAATAAGAAACCTGGCCAGGGGGCGTCCTGCCTCTCGCCCAATGTTGCTTAAAGGATACGTTGTATAGATGTTGGATGCGTTTAGAAACCTTGGTCAGTAACTAAATTAATAAAATTTCCCCTGAAGGTTCATAGTCAAAGACCCAGACTGGGCTTTAGAACCTTCTCTCTCAGGAGGGCCTCTGGTTGAAGGTGGTGTGTCTTCTGCGTCTTTCGTCCCCTCTTGTTGTTACGTTTGCATTCTTCCAGTTTCGTGTTGGAAACATTGTCAATGTGCACACGAGCTGATTTTATTCTTGCTGCTGCATTGTCTCATCAGCTTATTTGGACATTTCTCAGACATTTTACTACGAGCCTGTCAGGAAAATATCTGGATTTTAGGGTCTGTCTGAAAAGCACAAGAGAGTTGTTCTGTTGATTTTGTCCCCGGATGTGATGCATGATCATTTATAGCTCCGTTTAATCCACAGTTAGATTCTGGACAACAAGCAAATATTTCTCTTCCAGAAGCTGAGGTGCCTTTGAGCCAGGCACTTTCTCTTAGTCTGCTGCACTCAACAGATGCACTGTGCGTCTTTTCTGGAGTCTCTATTAAACCTGTAGGACTCGGGCCTGCAGGCGAAGCACCTGGGCCGCACTGTCAGCCGGCGTGTCCACAGCACCGCGTCCTGTCAGATCCACAGTGTCTTCTTACAGAGTGTCGCTGACACGGGCCTGCGTAAGTCACCTCTGTAAATAGCCCAGCACAGCGCTGCGTGCTTAGCAAGAGGCTAACGGCCCTCGTGGGACGGACGGAGGGTTTAGGGGCCGTACCTCACCTCTGTTCCCTTTCACCACACCCCCCAGCGACAGCAGCCGAAGCCCTAAACCATCATTTACACACACAAGTCATTGGATCTGATCAATTTCAGATCAGCGCTGCCAAGGGGAGCTTCTTGGCCTGAGAGAGCGATGCTTCCTGGAGCAGATCCACCGCTCGACTCTCACTTGTCTTACCCACTTCCTGCCAGTTGCGGCCGTCCAGCCAATCAGGGGAGAGCACTGGAGGTGTTCAGAGGGGGATGCTTAAAATAGCTGGTCATTACCACCTCTGAATCAGGGAGCATGAATTATTAAGGTGCAGCGCTCGGGGAATAAAATCTTAACTACCTTTGTTCAAAGCTTGGACCGGATACGATCCGTCATGTACTTTAAGACTGTTTCTGTTTGACCTCTGACCTTTGACAAACTGTAAATGCTCTCGCTCATCAATCACTGCACGGCTCAGATTGCAGCGATCTTTTTACTCAACGCACTCTTACATCCAGTAAACTGAGCAGAGCCACACTGTATCACAATACGTCCATGGGCTTATACAGCTTTCACTTAATTTGATCTTGTTTATTTTAGAGATATATAAATACTTCATTAAATAAATGCAGAAATAAGGATAATGGGAATACAGGATGAGCCTTTTTAATCGAACTGCATTTATTCTTTTATTTATTCGATTGTGTGTTTAGGCATTTATTTATTTATTTAACCATTTATATTTGTTCTTTATTTTATTTATCCTAGTGGTGTTTGAATTTCCCAGCGGCTCTCAGGGGAGCTTCTAACGACTCACACACGTGCACACGTTGAAGTGCATGGCAGCGCGGTCGATTGCAGTTTGTTTTCTAATTGATAGATTTACCGTTCAAATACCACGGCCCAATTTATTTAAATCGTTTGCTCTCGAATGCAGTCAGTGGTGAAGCTGATGATAAAGTTAGAGTCAAATAAAGACAGCAGGAGCGTTTCCACTGACTTTGGTGGCCCCAGGTATAAAAAAGGGACCTGGGGGGTGCCCCCACATCGAACCAAACCCTCCCTACCTCATCGTGACAATCTGAAAACGATTATTTTGTTAGTGCATATTGTTCATGGGATATATGAGGTCTTCAACCAAACCAAACGTCTCATCCTGCAGAGGCTGGCGTTCTGAAACTCTAGATTTCAGAAACTGCATTAAAGTGACTTGAACGGTAAAAGAAGCTGAATTCATTGATGTATATGTCGCTATAAGACTCCTGTAGAGAAACGTGAGCGTCCATTTAAAGAGTGTAAGCGACGAGCTAATGGAGAAGACGCACCGAGGATGTTTCTCTGATTTATCCGCCAGTTTAAATAGAATTCTCTTGCTAACAGAGAAAGGTGACGGAGGTGGACACAAGCTGTGTGAACACGTGTCTCTCAGGAAATCTTCACGGTTTGAGAATCTCGTCTAATCTCCGTCCGTCTACTCGGAGACCTGGGAAAAGGTCAGACTGTTGCCGTGGTAACCGATAGCTAGACATGTCGGAGCCCTCCTCGTTTCACCGGCACAATAAATTTCATGCCTGCATTTTTTTAATGGTAGAGAGAGAGAGAGAGAGAGAGAGAGAGAGAGAGGTAATGTTGTATGAGGTTTGTTTTAGGCAACAAGTCTCAGACGGCTGAATCAATAAGCTGCTTGATTCTGCTATAAGAATCAAAACAACTGAATTAAAATTAATTAAATTAAAAAGTCTATTACAAACGTAAATAATTTTCATCCATAGCAATATAACAAAAGAGAGAGAGTCCCCCTTGAAAACCTTAAAAACTCCCGGTTTCGTCGATCCGACACGACGACCTGTGAACCTGCGGCTGCCAGACGACTATTATTGACTCTGACTTGAAGCCATGGACGCTGACGCCCTTTGTCCTGAATGCACAAGTGGGTTCGGATCTGATTACCTCCAGTTATCTTGGCTCAGGCTGGGCCAACGGGCCGAGTCTCTGCGGACTCTTGGTGACCTGCAGATCCTTCAGCTTCAAGACACTTGGCCTCTCCCAGGATTCGATGCTGTTGCCTCGCCACAGGAAGCAAACGTTTTATTCGCCTCCATTTTCCGTTGGTGTAACCTTAAAGATAAAGATAAAAACTATTCCTGGAACCACCCCCTGACCTGGATCTTTACTAAAATGTGATAAGTTCGTCCCGAGGTCTCCACTTCCTCAAGATGTCCTGGAAATGGGTCGAACAGTTTTCTCGTAACAAAACGAACAGGGGTGAAAACATAACCTCCCCGGGGGAGGAACTTAAGCAGCTCTGGATAATTAACATTTAGTGACACCGATGTCAAACTGTGTGGGAGCCACGTCGTTGATAGAGCTCCTCTTACCTTTCCTCCTCCGTCTCCCAATTAAGGGTGTGAAAGACTCTAAATTAAGACCCAATTGGTCCCATGTGATGTCATTAGCCGTGACAGGAGTTAGATGAGGTGTCCTCGCTCTTCCTCCGCGATGATGACGGCGTCTCCTCGGCGCTGATGGGTGAAGACGTTTGTTTGCGTTCCGCCTCGTCCACTTTCCTCCGAGTCAGAACCCACCTGTTGTTTGTGGAGGATTAAGAATGGAGGCTCAGCTGTCGTTGAAACGTATAGTGTCACAATATGGATGATCTGAGATGTGTTAAATGCTCCATTTGATGGTGTTGAATTATCCCAAATATAACTTCACCTTTGAATCACATTAATGACATGTGCATCTCTGTGGTGACTAATGTGTAAGAGCTGAGTGTTCACAGTGGAATATGATCCATGGGCTCGGTTCACAGGTGTTATATCTGAAATTCATGTTCCCGTCGGGTTCGGTCACGTGGGCTCGGCTCTGCTTGTTTTGTTTTGTTTTGTTTTACGCTGCACGTGCTTGAGATCGAGAAAACATCGGGTTCGGGTCCGAAAGATTAAAGTGAAGTATTAAGATAACATGAGTTTTACCTTTATTGATCCTCTGTAGTGGAAATTCCGAATCGACACAGCAGCACAAGGACAAAATGTTATAAGAATTGAAATAAGAAAGTAGAAATACTATTTACAATAAAAATATTCAAAATATGTACAAGCCTTTTGCCTTTTCATACAAAAGTTGGGCTTTTGCATATAATCTAATTTGTATATATTTAATTATCATTGTATTATTAAAAACTGCTAAAGTAGAGGCTGAGGTATTGAGTTCCAAGCTAGAGAAACTACAGAATCCTACATTACCCATGATGCAACACATTATGTTAATACTGGAGGTGTCATTGTAGATGAAGACTTGATGACATCACAGTGACATCATCAGGGTTACTTTCTTTTACTGCTTTTCTATAAAAAAAATGTTTATAAAGAAATACAGACCAGAAACATTGACATACAAATGTGCAGCAGATGCAGAAATTAGATTATTTTAATACATGAAATAGGAAGAAACTAAGTCAAAGCGATTTCAGGGCGTAACTTGGATCAAATGTCCACAAAGACCACCGGTGGTTGAATATTAGCTGAGGCGGGGGTTCTTGTACATGTCGGCAGACTTTACAGCTCATCGACGGACCTGTCAGCGTCTCCCGTCCAAAATAGTTCCCGAGAGCTCGCATGCTGTTTCTGTCACGCTAAATTTACCATCCGCCCGTCCCCTCAGCTCCGTGGCTGTATCTCCGTGAAGGGAAATAATCCGGAGAAGAATAGATATGAATATCGACGAAGTTGACGAGATTATTACGATTTCACCTTTTTCTGACAGAAAAATGGGGACGATTTAAAATCTGTCTACATCATAGATGGATATTATAGATGCTGGAGGAAATATGAATGAAGCTGCAATAGACTGTTGTAGTTTACCTTTTAAGTTTGTTTCACGTCCCATCTGCTTACATGGAGGAGGCGATGTATATGAGCCAGCCATTAGGGGGCGATCCAGACATTTTGGCTTCACTTTTAGGAATAAATAACATATCAAAATATTTAGTTGTGACTGTGCACGCTTGCTAACTGATCTTTATTAACACACCTTTGCGTCGTTGCACCTTTTTTTGTTGCAACCAAAAACACGACTCAACCGGTGAATGCAGATGTTTGTAATGAAATCAAATGTGAAAACCTCCCACGGCTCCATCCAGCACTTCGAGCCCCGGCCTCTTTAACGTGACGAGAACAAGCGATGCAGGAGGATCCAGGGTCGATCAGCGGAGACGTGTTTGTAATGCGGCTTATTTCTGTCAAAGTGAGTCATTCACAGATGGTCCCGGACTCTTCTGCCCTCGCAAGTCGCTGCAGCCAATCCGCTCGTGTGCCTGTGAGAGTTCTAGAAGCTTTACCATACATTTCACACGTCTCCCATGAGGCCGTGTTGTGCCACGGAACAGAAAACTGTAAACTCCAAGTTTGAGGAATCTTTATTTTATCTCTAAAAGCAGGCGTTTTGAAGAAGCTTTTGAAAAATCTGAGATGAAACTGGTGCAGTTCCAGTAGCTGCGGGCGAGTCAGAGTGTTGTCAGTGCTTGTGTGTATGAATCTTTCATGCCCACCCCGGCGCAGTGTTATGTAACAGCCCTGTGTAGAACGTCCTGATGTGTTACAGCAGCCATTACTAATTTACCGTTTTGGCTGACGGGGAAACGCTGGCTCAACTTCTAATCTTGCACAGATCCCAGGACACTCGCTCACACAGGAAACCTTTTCATCTTCCCTCTTTTTACCGATTCAGCTCTAATTTGAGATCATTATTGTGAAGTCAGACGTACTTTTTACTGGGAAGAGGAGAAAGTGATGTCGTGTTTTGGTAACGAGATATTGTGGCGTCGTCGTGGTTGAAGAGGTTGTGTGTAGAGAAGGAAACGTGGTGGTGTCGATAGGATCAATTAAACGACGAAGACGTGACGAGGAGCCGACTCTCAAACACCTGATTGAACTTCTGCTGAGCTTCGTTCACTTCCTCTTGCCGTGTGTGCAGTTCACAGTGAGAGTAGAACACCTGCAGATTCCTGAGATGACGGCGTCTCACTGCCGCTGACACCGTGATGAACAGGTTCAGAGTGCTTCCTGCTTTGAGCTCCGGCTAATGAAGTGAAATGAGAGAGGTTTTAGAACGACATGGATGCAGCCGCATTGTAGCTGTGAAGCACGTGTGAATGGATTCCCTGCAAATCACTGTGATTACACTCCTGCTTTCTCATTTGGGTCTTTGTCTGAGAGGGTTTTCATATCTGAACTGTGCAGCAGGAAAGAAAGAGCCAATTGTTTGTGATGACAATGAAAAGGTCTCGAAATAATTCCCTGTGACCCAGCGTGGGTACGATCTCGACCCCTGGAGAGGGAGGAGTTGATCATCAGTGCAATCGAATGCAAACAGATATGACAGAATATCTGCGTCCACATGAGAACACCTGGTTCCCCCCCCCCCCCTGTGGCTGCAGAGGGCGCTGTCGCTAATAAAAGTTACGAGATCAGAGACTGGTGGTCCGAGAGCATTGTAGACAAACGTGTTGGGTCCGTGGCAATAACACCAGTCAGCAACCAATAGGCTACATGTTGTTAGGCTAACCAGGATCAGTGCACAGCAAGTATTTCAACGTCTACATTACAAGAAATACGAGCCCTCGGCTGTGCTGCCAACCTGCCACCCTCCCCCCGGCTCATCAGTCGATGCCAAGTGCAGCGAGGACCCAGAGCACGTTTCTGACAACTCACCGTGGCACTCTGCCCTCGCATCGCGTCACCTGACGAGCCCGCGGTGACTGGGCTTCGGGTGATGGAGCCAAGCGGCGACTTGCTGACCTCTCACTTGGCTCTGCACCGGCCGGGCTACCGGATGTTAACGAGGGAGCAGAATGAGGAGGGTGAGCGGGCGTCAGGGGCTGAGTTAGGATTTACAAAATATCCAGAGGATGGGAAGGAAAATGAGGAAGAGAAGGAAGCAGAGAGGAGAGGTTGGTTTTCAGCGAGGACCAAACTGATGAGCGTGGCTGACAGACGTGATGGATGTCAGTAAAGTGTCAGGTGTCTGCTGCCGTCCATCAGCCCCGCCTTCTCCACACCCGTTTCTATATGTGAGGGATCTCGGGCCTCTGTTCTGCTCCTCAACAGGCTTCTCACACGACCTTATATAGCTGCTCCTGCTTCGCTTCCACCTCCTCTGCAAGAGCCCGAATCTTCTCCTCTTATAAATACCCCACTCGTACGAGTGTGGCCTGTGCTGACGGGGGATACAGGGGAAAAGTTTGCACTTCAGCAATTTGATATTCAATCTAATTAATCGTGAAAATAATGAAACAGAAAGTTGTGAAATATGAGCTTGTCTTTTATTTATTCACCAACATACAGATTTTGTGAAATCATGTGCGTAGCCGTATATCATAGACTGTAAATAAAGATGGACGACATGACGGCTCCCAAAAGTGACGCTCAAGCCTCTCAATTGACCCCTGGTGGCTGGCTGCAGTATAGGTCTTGAATCCCGCCGCCTCCATGGCAACGTGGACAAAACAAAAAAGTTAATACATGTAAAAAATGCTGGTTTCTGTCATGTCTCTGATTTTAATAAGCGTCGGCAAACCTTGATACCGCGGCTTCAACCCCGATCACTACTACGCAGACTCTGGCTCCAAATGTCATAGACGGTGCAAGATGGCAGCGTTCGTGTCCGGGATATTTTGGCTTCTTTTCTGCATAGCGGGAGGGTTTTATTTACAGTCCATGGTGTGTATGGTGAATTCTGGCTTATTTACAGTGTTTTTCTATCGATTAACGAGCACCGCTTCCTATCAAATCAATTCAAATCAAATCAACGTGTGTGTGTGTGTGTGTGTGTGTGTGTGTGTGTGTGTGTGTGTGGGGCTTTAATCGTCCTCTCTGTGTTTACGTTCGGACCCGTCTTGTCTCCTCTGAAGGCCGCTCCCTTCTGTTGTAAACCTGGAGGCTGTGAGTATTGTGCTTTGCCCTAAAGCGTTACCTCTTCTTGCAGTTTATCACGAGACAAGCAGCAAATACCTTTCAGGTATGTCACGGCCTGCCTCCCTGTGTCTGCTCGGCTCCTGATCCCTGTGCCGCTGGGCCCTGGACTGCAGTTCAGTTCAAAATGACACGAGGCATCAAACCGATGTCACAGACGTGTGAGGACTGAACTGCTTTCAGAGTCCAGCAGCAGCTTGGGCTGCGAGCACTTGACGTCTTACTTGTGATTGAAGGGTGAACTGACTAATTCATCCATTCATAGGAGGGGCCGATCATATGTCCAACATCCATGCACTGGGACACTTCAGGGGACACTTTAGATTTCAGATGGGGCCAGTATACCCAAATACTAGTGTTTATTGATTTGGTGCCATGGTTTTTAGTCTCTGAAACTCCTGTTGTCCCAGAAAAATGGAAGAAAATGATAATTCTTATGGAATTCTCAAAACATTAAAATAATTACGCTTCATAAACTCGAGATTAAGGGAGAACAATTTAATTAGAATCACGTTCTGCTCCAAAAATGTTCCCAATGAGGAACTAAACCAGCACCACAGTACACACACTCATAAATATCAGTCTGCTAAATATGGCTGATTTAAAAAAAATCTAGATCCATGAATTATTCCCCGGGAAATTAATGAAAAGTTCAAAACACAAGCAAAATTTCATTTACCTTTACGTTATATCACTAAGGTCAGAGGAACGTCTTTCTTAAAGGAACAGTTTGACATTCTGCTAAATGCACTTGTTTGTTTGTTTGCCGTTTTATTCTGAAGCTAGAGCCGGTTCACTTCCTCCTGAGCTTAGGCTAGTTTAGCTTAGCATAAAGACTGGAAACACAGGGACTGAGAAGTCAACACACTCTCACACTATGTCTTTGTAGAACAACCCCTCGCTGGACTTATAAAATAAGATTTTATGTTTGAATATGCAGAATTAGCATTGATCCTCTCGCCTCAAACTTCAGCAGAAAGTATCCGCATGAGTAGAAAGATGTCGGAGCGAGAAGTAATGTCCTTATTGTCCTGATTTGGGTTAAAGCAAAAGAAGGTGGAACATTTCCCACGATCCTGAGGAAACTAAACTCTGCCGACCAACAGAATGGATGCTGCCTGTGAAGCACGTCCTCCATCTTACTGCACAAAGCGCTCTGTGCTGGTGCTTTCAGGCATTTGGCTGCTTCTGAATGTCGTCCACTCTGCAAGGCTGCTTCATACGCTGCTGCGTCTGTGTGCAAAGGCCCGAAGGTGCTGAACTGAGCGAATAAGCAACAACACGTAGAAGAAATCAACACAAGAAACAAGTGTTTGTGTGTATTTGTACATACAAGTATGAGAGATGCGGTGTGCAGACAGTTTATTTACAGTATATGTGCATGTGTGCAGCGGCTGAATGTTCCCATAGGGCGAGCCCCTCTCCACCACACCTGTCGCAGCGTCTCTTCACCGCCACATATTTGGCTCAAGTTCTGCCCCTCTTGTTCTTCTGGTGTCTGGAGACCCCGCTGTCCACGCTCCCCTCATGCCGGCTTACGAGGGCTGTCGATTGTTGGCTTCGGTTTCACTCCGATTTAGAAAGTGCAAGGCAGCAATCCAAAGCTTTTGCTTTTAAGGCCTTGAAAGTGAGATGAAATGCCAAGTGTGTATTTATCTTGTGTAAATGAAACGTTTTACTGGAGTTCTGAGATTAGGGAATCAGACGGCCGCACACGAGTCAGACGCAGAATCAGCACTCGTATGAAACTAAATAGAACTTTCTCTCCGTGTGTGTTTCTCTGTGCAGCTCGCAGCCCAAGTCCTGGCCGATCTGGACGACGAGGACATTGGATTCGGGCTGGTGGACGAAAAGAAGGACTCTTCTGTGGCCAAGAAGTTGGGTAAGACTGAAGTTTTTTTTTTAGCTCAGTTAAAATTATCTCTTTCCTTTAAAATCTAGAATTGCCTTCACGGAATGTCTCAGATCAAGTGACAAACAACAACAGCAAATTCTCCTCATTTGTCCCAATTCTCAGACGTCACAATCGTCCCCAGTTATTATTATCGACCAAACAAGAGATGAGCACGAACCTGAATCCAAATGTATATGTGCTATTAAAAATAATTTGACAAAAACAAAAATGTAACTGTAAATATGGGATTGAAACTTGAGAGAAGATTTGAGGCCTAATGGATTAACATGTGAAACAGTGCTGCCCCCAAGTGTTCACCAAAGATATTTCAGCTGTGTGTGTGTGTGTGTGTGTGTGTGTGTGTGTGTGTGTGTGTGTGTGTGTGTTATAACTTTCCACATATTGTTTGCTGGTGTTGTGTATGGAAAAGAAAATATTAATTAATTTGCAGCACTGCCCAAAGAGTTAATTTTACATAAGTTGCAATGTTACTTGATATATTCTTAAACCAATAAGCTATATTTATAATAATAAGCTACTATAATGTTTTCAATTTACACCTGTACATGTTAAAGTATATATTTCATATTCTCTTATTTTTGTGATTATGTGAATGCTCCCTAATTCTCCTATGACAATAAAAGGAATTATATTAGGTTGTATTTTATTCTATTGGCTGCATAAGGAAACGTTCTGATGGAACACTCTTCTCTCCTCAGGTCTGGACGAGGTGGAGAGCATCTACATCTTCGCCGACAACGAGATAATCGAGTACGACGGCGAGCTGGCCTCAGACACCCTGGTTGAGTTCATCTATGATGTAAGAAATCTGTGGTCATTACATTTCTACACAGGGCAGCTGCAGTGATATTGTTCTGTATAATAATCCATTTATTCCACTGGTCAGGTGATCGAAGAACCAGTGGAGATCATCGACAACGAGCGCGAGCTGAAGGGCTTCCACAACATCGATGAGGTCATCAAGCTGGTCGGCTTCTTCAAGAGCGGGAAATCTCCTCGTAGGTGGAAGTTGACGAGCTTCAGATCAGTTACAATGAATATTTCCTTCAGTTCTATATTCTTCTGTCTGTTCTCCATCCAGACTTCATCGAGTACGATGATGCTGCCGAGGAGTTCCACCCGTTCGTCAAGTTCTACGCCACATTTGACCCCAAGGTTTGAACTGTTTTATTTTCAATTTCAAAGGAGAGCAATAGAGCAAAAATAAATTCTGTTGAAATGTTAATATTTTCTGTTTCTCCTCTCGATTCACGCGACTTCAGATCGCCAAGAAGCTGAAGCTGAAGATGAACGAAGTTGATTTCTATGAGCCGTTCATGGAGGATTCCGTCACCATTCCAGGGAAACCCTACATCGAGTCCGAGCTCGTGGACTACATCGAGCAGCACGACAGGTGTGCTGCCGAAACAACTTATCACCACATTTAGCAAAACCATAAGATCAGCGTTTAAATATTTCAGTGCGAAACATTTAAATTTGAATATGTTAATGCTTCAGGCCCACTCTGAGGAAGCTGGAGCCTCACAGCATGTACGAGATCTGGGTAAGAGACGTCTCTGTAATTAAAGAGATTCAACAATATTCATATTTCACCTTGATTTAAAGAAATGGACATGTCCCCGTCTCTCTGTTTACAGGAGGACGACATTAATGGAGAGCACATTGTTGCCTTTGCTGAGGAGGATGACCCTGGTTACTTCTTTTATTCTTTATTTATAATCATAGCTCTGATTTATCCACAAAGCACCCCACCCCCACCCCCCCATCCATATACCTGACCTTTGACCTTTTCTCTAGATGGTTATGAATTCCTGGAAATCCTGAAGGAGGTGGCACGTGAGAACACCGACAACCCAAACCTCAGCATCATCTGGATCGACCCCGACAACTTCCCCTTGGTATGAAACCCCCCCCCCCCCCCGAACATAACCCGTATATGGCAACTTATTAACACTGCTGAAAATTGCTGCTAATGTCTAATGGTATCAGAACATATATTATATAATTTGATGTCTCTGTCGTTTTCAGCTGGTGCCGTACTGGGAGAAGACGTTCGGTATCGACCTGTCTGCTCCTCAGATCGGTGTCGTTGATGTTGAGGATGTAAGCAAACTCCATCCATCGCCCGATAAATCCCAAAACTAAATAAATGCTGCAAACTTGTTCGGAGTACTACCCAGAACAAAAAGTATACACTTAAAAAAAATTGTGTCAGTAAATATTTTACATTTTAACACATTTGTAGTTTAAATTGTTAAAGGGGCAAATTTTTTTATTTTCAAACAATAACAAATATACAAAACTTTGGTTTTATGTGCATGCTAACCAGCTAGCCCTTTCTTGTCCTGTCTTGCAATACCATGTTGTACCTCAAAGGGCGATAGTGAGACATTGCAGCATCCTGCCTGCTCTCAGATCAACATAAGTAGCAGCTGTGAGTAACCATAAGCAAATCACGTCGATCGCCCCCTGGTGGCTGGCTGCATTAAAGGGCATAAACCCGGCCTCTTCCATGTAAGCTGATGGGACGTGGACCAAACTAAAAAGTCACGTACACGTTGTGGTATGAACTGATTTTGTCCTTTGGTCATTTCGTAAACTGTCTCTGTCCGTCCTCGACAGGCCGACAGCGTGTGGTTGGAAATGGACGACGAGGACGACATGCCCACGGCTGACGAGCTGGAGCAGTGGGTCGACGATGTTCTGTCTGGAAAGATTGACCCAGATGATGATGATGATGATGAAGATGATGACGACGATGATGATGATGACGACGACGATGACGACGACGATGATGATGATGACGACGACGATGACGACGACGACGATGATGATGACGACAATGATGATGACGACGATGATGACGACGACGACGACGATGATGATGATGACGACGACGATGATGATGACGACGACGATGATGATGAATAAATGTTTACTGCCATCTTTTACTTCATTTTAATTTAGCCAGTAATGGCGAAAGCTAAAAGTAGAACAGTTTTTACTAACATCAGCAAACACTGTGTCTGTTTGCCTCGTGTACGGTTTCCTACGAGGGACAAATTTCATGACCCTCTGGGAAACTTTTACTGTCAGTTAGCGAAGGAGATTTTCAGAAAGGCAGAGGGTTCGATTCCCTGCTGACCAACAGCTCTGAGGTTCACGATGAGGCTAACACAAGCTAACTCCCCTGACGTTCTCTACCTACTGTCACAGGGTTGTCCCCTTTCTCATTTCCTCCACTTTACTGTAATCCTGTTTCCATGACGTTTTCTACCTGATGACGAGAAGAAACAAACTCGCTCTTGTACTATTTTTGAAAAGAGGAAACCTGAACTCACTGGACAGTCTTAAAATTATTGCAATCTTGGAAAACCATCAAAGTACCAGATAATAAAATACTACAATACAAGTTGTTTCTGCTCTCATATTAAAAATGAAAAAGAATATTTCCAAACCAATGCTGTTTGTTGTTTTTAAAATATACTGCTATACGTGTGTGTGTGTGTGTACTTGTTTTTGTTGACTCTGTAGGACAGGGGTATTCAACTAAAATTTAAAAAGGTCCAGATAGAGAAAATTTCTTGAAGCAAAGGTCCGGAAGATCATAATGTCTAACTATTTAGTGTGATATATATTTAAGTAGCCTAGTAGTTGTATCAACATCTGCATGTACTAAATACCTGACTGTCAAATCAAATGAATTCAGTACGATTCAAAAACTTTGACAATATTTATTGTCACGTAACAAAGAACTGAACATATATGTATGATTGCAGATATATATAATGTTCTCTCATTAACTAAATAAAAGTAGGGCTGCATTTCAAAATAAGAGAAAATAAATAAAATGTGAAAATTGTGCATGTTCAAATAAAGGGCTCAACTTCAGAAAAATAAAATAAAGGGAGCAAAAGCTTGAATTTCCCTTTTTCTGTTTCACATCTTGACTCAAAAGTCTCAAACCAAGATAATAAATCTCAACACATCTCAACAATTGAACAGTTTTAGAATCACTTTCTTCCTCTCTTATATCCCACTCCCCCACTTTGTTCGTCTGTTTCTCTCCCTTTGTTTTCTCTACCTGTTTCTCTATCTGTCTTTTTCTTTCTCCCGTCTTCTCATGTGTAACTTGCCTCTAACTCTCATCCGTCTGCACTGTAGAGTCGCAATGTTTACCTGCTGGAATGCACAGACTTGATTGGCTGAGTGTTATCATGTGGGATGGCTTAACTCGCATGCAATTGGTCTGTGCATTTCCTCATCCGCTAAACCACTACCGTAAAGACTACAAAAGCTGTGCTGATTACAAATAGAAGCACCCCGTCAGGTTTTAAATCATAACCTTCTGTTTTGGCTGTAGGTCCGGGTCCGTACGGGACGGCTTCTGGGTCCGGACCCGGACCGCGGTCCGCCTGTTAGTGACCTCTGCTGTAGGACCTTTACCAGCAAAAACACTGACCTTGTCAGGACCAGCATACCTTATGGGGACCAGAGCTCTGTCCTTATGAGGTCCTGGTTTTGATTTGGCTGTCCACAATGAATGGAAGTGAATGTACTGTCATTATACTGTGTACTTGTGTGTATGTGCATTTATCTATCTGTATAGATAGATAAATAGAAAATAATCATGGAAAGGATAATATATTTCATTTATTCCTCAAGAAAAGAAATGACAATGAACATATTGAGTATTTTTATTATACAAAGGAAACAAAGGAAATTAGCACTGTAGCAGTTAAGGACAATCTTACATGAAAATATAATTATGAACAAACTTATTGAATCTAAAGATCAAACTTGAGAACAGATGAACTGATATTTAAAGCTGCACTGATCTTTATTTGAAATGTCTGTACCAGGAGGGATCAGTTAAAGTGTCACAGCTCGTTTGAAGGTGACATTTAATCTGCCAAGACATGAGTAACTGAATACAAACTATGATGTATAACAACACTAGGTTAACAAGGTTAAAATGAAGAGGAAAGGGATCATTCACAATGGTTTATTGCTCTGAATCAAATGTTTTAAGGTCATGAATCATCCCGTATCTTTCTGAAACATCAACGGGGAAATGAATTGAGTTTCCCCTTTTCTTTTCTTTTTCTAAATATATAACAAAATTTCACATAAAAAAAAGACTTAACAACTAAACGGCTTTAACTTTCCTCTTTGTTCACAACTACCGTGTGCTGCCAGGATTTACTACCATAAAGACGGAAAAAGCTGCGCAGGTTAAAATAAGACTACCGTAAGTGCGAGAGAAGTTAAAATAGAAACGGTTCGTCAAAATCTAAAAACAGCGTCCGAGTCCAGTTCGGACTCTTCAGGTGAGTCCAAGCCTCGACTGCGCAGCCACCTGCCCTACGACGCGTCGACGCATGTTTAGCAAGTGGACGTATTTACGAAAGCGATGACCTCGATTACGTTGACGCGTCGCCCCAGCGCTAGTCCTGGGCTGCCAGCCTTTCTTTGAGATCAAAGACTTTGCTCTGATTGGTCGGTGGTCTCTGAGATGGGATGCACGGATCTTTCGTTCTTTCGAGGTTTTGGTTTCCCTCAAAATGGACGGGGAGGCACTTTTTTCCAACCATATTACAGGCCACAATCACAAACATTGACTTCTTGGTTACATTAATATATGAATTCAACTTTGGAGGACAGTTGTAGGATAACACTTCATACACCATCATTTCCTCCCTGCTGCTGCACAAGTTACCCTTCACATAGAGGCCTGATGTGCTGCAGATCTGCTGGACGCCAACCTTCTTATTGGCCGGGAGGAACGACTGCTTCGTTGTTCTGCACCAGAGTCCTTGCTCATTTAGATACCTGCAAAATGAGATCAATATTTCACTGTGTATTATTCACATTGTTTAAATCCAACCCCTTTATGGGTTGGAGATCAAATGACATTAACTGTATCTGCTGCTGATTGGATATGATAAATATAATGATGCTCTTTGATATGACACAGTGCTGTTGCTGACATTGCCTCTTTCAAAAGGCAACAATCTATAAAAGAATTGAATTCACCATTTCCAGTCTTTTTCACAATTCAAGCTCCTGTTGGTTTGAATGATGTGTTTCTTCGTAAAGTTTTGGTCATTCTTGAATACGCTCTTGGGGTCACAGGGCTTCGAGTAGTTAGGCTTCTCGTGTTCGCTGGTAAACATCGTTTGGACGACAGTCAAGATGATGCCAGTCAGGAGAATGATCTTCATTTTGTCTAGAGTGTGAGAGAAAGATTATTACACAGGGTTTTTGAGCAGAATAATGTGTTGTTCAAAAACAATATTTATTCAGTATTCAATATTATTTGTCAGTGCAGCTCATAGCAGGACTCAAATCTACAGCAACCAAAGCACAAGTGATAAAATACAACCGAGTATTATGTCCATGTTGAACATGACAAATTCACAGGTTTGGAGAATAAAGACCTAAAGTTGTAATTTAAAGAATAAGTCGTAATATTTCCAGAAAATGTCTCATTTTTGTTTTTGTTCCAAGGATCCTACATGACAACCGATATACAACTTTATTCTCTTAATTTTATGACTTTATTCTTACGATATTACAACTTTATTCTCTCCGATTTTCTTCCCTTTAAGTGGCTTTAATTCTCCGTCATAATGAACTATTACCGATATTAAAATATTTTCTATACAGTGCTTTGAATATTGTCATTGATATTATAATTACCAAATCAGTTTTACTCCTTCTCACAGTGTATATAAATACAACTGGTGCATTAGAATCAGCCGGACTGAAGATGAGGTCAGTTTTGTAATTTATAAAATTACTCTTGAGGCTGAATTTACGTTAAAAAGTACAAAACTTTGAATTTGAATGTTAGTCCCAGCTTTAAATAAGTAAAGGAAAGTCAGTAAGAGGGTGAAGGTGGAGTTCGTCGGGAGAGGATCAGTATCACCCAAAGATGAAGTCTGTGCAATAAGTCAGAAAACATTCCTCCTTTATAAACCGCTCAGCGTCCAATACTTTGACCACAAGAGTTTGACAACCAATGAAGATGCAGCAAACTCGTTTCTGACCATATATGTCTGTAGTTAGTGTGCAGATAACGAGATGCGGTCAGAGTGTGTGTGCGGACTTCTGACATGTGATGATGTGCATGTTTGTAGGGAGCTTGTTGAAGATGTGGGTGTTTTTAACAAAGGAAGTGTTGTGTGTGCAGTTTCACATATGTACAAAAAAAAGTCTTCTCAGCCTCAAAGTTGTGACAAATGCATTTAATGATCATAAAACATATAAAACTAAATATTGAAATCTGTAACATCTGTCTCCATAGCGCCTCTAGTGGTCAGACAGGACACAGGTACAAGTTCATTGGTTGGTAAATAATCACATGACAGACTTTGGTTTCTACTCTTAAAAAATCATATGTAAAAATGGAGGACATGACAGCTCCCAAAAGTAAAGACAGAAAATATGTCGGCCATCTTTATTTACAGTCTGACGAAAAGAGTAACTATGGTAACCCGAAGTTGGGAATGTGTTTAATTCCCCCTCCACCTCTACCAAAACAAATCAGTTGTCCAGCACCTCTTGTCTCTGTATCAGATCACGAGTCACTAAAGCGTGAGAAGATGCTCAAACCCGTCGTTAAGAAGTGTCGCACGTTACCTGTCCAGTAAACACAAGCATGTGAGTGCGAGGGGGATCATCAGGTTATAAAGTTTTATTTGTTTTATACCAACACCACAGAAATAAAAAACATAGAAAAAAGCTCTCGTCATTTAAACCCTCTTCGTGTAACATGATTTATGAAATACAGTTTACATTAAACCACAACCAGCAGAAAGACAGATGTGTACCCATCACACAGCCTGGCTGGCTGGCTGCGTATAGGGCATAGCTCCATGTTAATGGATGGGACATGGACCAACCCAAAAAGTCAAAGTACCTGTTAAATAAAACGACTCTGGCTCCAAATGATGTCAAAAGCGCAAGATAAGAAAAAGCTAATAAAATAAGATCCATTATTATCCCTACAACGAGGACATTTTAATGGCAACACCCGTATCCAGCATATTTTGGCTTCATATTTGTAACAGGAGGAAGTGGAGACGCGTCGTCCATCTTTTTCTGCGTCTCTGATAATGTCACAATATAATATATTGTAATTTTCAGCTACTGTAACGGACACACGCTTTATTTACTGCCTTTCAACAGAAGAGATGATCAGAGGAGCTGCGTTTTGACCATTTTGTTCGAGATGCGGACTGAAATACGGGAAGATCTCTCCGCCGAACGAACACTCAGTGAACGAGTAAATGTGAGACCGAGCCGTCGTGTCGTAGAAGGACACGAGACCTTCCTCGTAATCCACGAACACCCCCACCTTCTGAGGTTTCTCTGTCAGCGGCAGGCTGACGCGTGGAGCTGTCAGGGCTGCGTAACCTTTGTCCTCATAGTGCACAGTCGCCCAGTAGCCGTTGTCTGGGTTCAGCGAGAGCTTCCCCTTGCGGTTTGCGTCCCCTCTGGCCACGCCCAGGTCCCACCCGGTCTTGTTGCCGACCTCCACCTCCCAGTATGACCTGCCGGAGGTCAAGCCGTTGAGCCCCAGGACGCTGCCGAACATGTCAAACCTCTGCGGAGTGTCGGGAACTTCCTGGTTCCTTCCTCCGTCCTGCACCTTCTTCCCATCGTTAGAGAGAGTGAGGAAGGGATGGGCTGTAGCTGGGTCCAGCTTCACATCCACTGCAGAAGAATACAACAGAATAATGGACATAGAATCGTGATGCATTTCATTTGGGCAACTTCAGAAAATATAAACATTCAAAGAATCAAGTTTTAGAGATGTAGTGAAATACGGGTAATTTGATGATGGATCTGGTGCATAAATGGAATCGTCTCCTTTTTTCATACAAGGTCACAGGTTTTGTGTCACAGCGTCTGACCTCCCATGAGAAAAACTGGTTATCAGTCGTTTCAGCAAAACCGCTTAATGACGTATGTTTGTCACGGACAAACTGAAAAGTTATTCTTTTTTTTCTGCAAAAATTAACTCGGAGAAATAAGTGAAAAGAGACATTAAGCAAATCACACTTTAGACAAAAGGGCGATCATTTACTATATTCATAAATGGATTTTTCTTTTCTTGGTTTTTAACTTTTGAAAAAGACAATACATAGTTTTATATCTGCTCCTTCATGTGAGTCCCTGTCATCACGTTTTCGAGGAAATGGGTGAAGGGGTGATGGGTGAAGAAATAATCTGTTTACCACCTAACACCAAAGTTAAACTACATGTGAAACTTCTCACAGTTCTTTTGCTCCTGCAGCAAAGCTGTGGTGATTACATGGAAATTAAAATGAACTTGTTGAAGATGTGGGTGTTTTTAACAAAGGAAGTGGTGTGTGTGCAGTTTCAGTTTCACACGTTGCTTTAGAAAACTTTAAGAACCTGTCGATTGAGTAAAGATCAGATGCGTTGGGAGCCCAACACCTAAATAGATGATGACGATTTTATTATTCAGATCCAGGGATCAGATTAAAAAAATAATACATATCAAAGTATAAATGATAATGTCCAATTTTCAAAAATTGGAAAAAACGGCTGCGAAATCTTAATTTGATGTTGTTCTGACAAACGTATAACTCAAAAGGAGAAAATGTGAGTTTTTTATACAGACAAGTGAACTAATAAGCGTAACTCGAATCACATGTAACCATATATTTTAAAAAGCTGAGACACGCACCTGCAAATGTGGGAATTCTCTTGAGTTCTGTGAAAACATAGATGAAGTTAAAGTCACACAGATCTTCATCAGATGAAACACAAACCTGGATAAACACAAAGGACTCACCAACAGAGGAGAGCTCTTCTATTTGCAGCTGAATTTGTTCCATCATGGCAGACGTTGTAGTTCTCAAGGAACCGAAGGAGAACGAAGTATCGACACTTGTATTGTCCCAATCCGTGAGTTCATCCTGAGAGATCTGCGTGAGGGGAAATCTCACAACGTCAGTTTAAAATCAACCTAATGGAGACGGGACGATGTCTTTGCACGTCAGATCCTCGACTCACCTGAAGGTCTGGGTTTCCGTCCAACTCAGCGATGGTCTTCTGGAGTTCGTCAGTTTCTCTTTCCAGCCCCTGAAGCAGATCTTTTGCTTCTCTCTTTACGCTTTGTCTCCTTTAAGGTCAAACACAGGACGTTACGCTGATGGATCAATAATATGTCTGACCACACTTCACTGTGAGCCACGTAGAACCAACCTCTCCTCCAGAGGCTGCAGAGCTGTTTGCCGAGCGTCCTCCACGACTTTCATCACCTTGGAGAAGACGTTGTTGATCTCCAGCCACTCGGTGTCCAAGCTAACCTGATGATGGACAGTGGACATGTCAAGAGAAACATGGACAGAAACCATATTGTAAAACGTGAATTCTTACCTTCAAGCCTTTCACAGATAATTTCACTTCTGCCATCTTGAGTTCCCTAATTTGAATTCTCTGCTGTAGCTCCGCCCTCGTATTGTCTTGCTTTGCCTTAAAGGACGAAAAAGGAAAAATAGATAAGGTGTAATAGAACCGTAGACGAGAAAGATGGACGACATGTCTCCACTTTTCCTATTTCTCACACAGGATTCATCCTCTGGGGACCATGTGGTGTCTGTGCCAAATTTCAGATTTGATGACCCAATAAACAGTTTTATTCAGTGTTATCAGAAGTGTAATAATAACCTTCATTAGCAGTTTTTCCACCTCCCTCTGCTTCTCCTCTTCGTCCTCTCTTGGGCTGACTGTGGTTGTTGGAGGCGTCGTCTAAAAGGAGAAAAACATTCGGTAATATAATGATGAAGAATCCGTTTCTTCGGCATCTGTTGATTGCGTCGAACTCTTTGTTCTTACGATCTGATTAGCGGGATGAAACTGCATTTGCTCCCAAGCGTGAACTTTGAACAGGTCAAACATCTGTGCCTGCACCTGCTCCGCGCCGGTGGAGAAATCAAGCGCTCGACGAGCTTTGTCCGTGTTGGTGGCGGTTTGATGATGAGGGCGCTCAGGAGTCTGGAAAACTGTGGAAACAAAGCTGTCAATCAAAGCTGCTTTATTGTGTGTTTATTCGTATAATGTTAAAACTCGTACATGGTTCGCTTGTCTCGTCCGCGGTGACGTCGGCAGCTGCCCGATGAATGTGGCCGTTGAGCGTCTGCGGCGAATGCTTGATGGGAGGCTAAGAAAAAAGTGCAAGATTCAATCATTTTCAGTCTGAAGGACTTTACAAATTTTTTATACTTAATAATCCTAATGATTGAAAAAAAAAGGCAAATAAAGTTTACAGGAATAAAGTTCTCAGGCTGGTTCAGCTGGGTTGGACGTCCCGTGAAGGGAATGAGAGGAGAGTAACTCCTCTCTGGGATCCTCTCTCCCTTCGGTGTGCATCCCATCTTCCCCTGGTGGATCCTCAGGCCCCGATTGGTCGTCACTTTGGACCAACCACACTCACAAACCTGGAGGCTCTCGTCTGAGTCGGCTGTTTGAGACATTATGGAAGAATTCAATCAAAATTTGGTCTTTATTTCCTTTTCAAATACGCATTCAGAACCAGAAAATACAACTATTATATATTCGATATTTTGGTAAAGTACTTGATTCGGTTTCCACTTTGTTTTCTGTATCGTAACTTTAATTAAGCACATTTCACCTTTTTTGCAGCATATAAATATTGATATAGTTTATACATTTACTAAGAACCACTCACCAGACTCTATAGAAGTCATCACAGGCTCGTTCGGCTCGTTCATCTGGATTGGACGTCCCGTGAAGGGAATGAGAGGAGAGTAACTCCTCTCTGGGATCCTCTCTCCCTTCGGTGTGCATCCCATCTTCCCCTGGTGGATCCTCAGGCCCTGATAGGTCGTCACTTTGGACCAACCACACTCACAAACCTGGAGCATCATGTCTGAGTCGGCTGTTTGAGACATTATGGAGAATTTATTCAGATGTTTTCAAATACGTATTTTGAAGCTGAAACTGTTATATATTCAATATTTGGTATTGATTATGTTTCCACGCCGATTTTTGCTAGCGTCAGTCCTTTAATTTCACACATTTTACCTTTTTAGCAGCAAATAACGTGGAGACAACAGTGATATAGTTTGTACACTTATTAAAAACCACTCACCAGACCAGGGGAAGAAGTCCATCTCAGGCTGGTTCAGATTGATTGGACGTCCCGTGAAGGTAATTTGAGGTAAGTAACTCATTCCGTACCTCGAACATCCCATCTTCCCCTGGTGGATCCTCAGGCCGTGATAGGTCGTCACTTTGGACCAACCACAGCTGCAAACCTGGAGGCTCATGTCGAACGTGTTCTGTATCTGTTGAAAAACACGTTTTTACATTTTTATGCATGAAATTTGTGATTTATTCTGGAGCAGAACTGAATCCAACATGGACAGTTTCACACTTTGCTCAGTTTTCTACTAAATGTAGTGAAGTTTAATCTTTTGGAATGAAAACTTTATCATTCTCACATTGACTATCAACGTGATTTTGTTTGTTTAAAAAATTGTACAATACAGAATTGTGGCAAATGAAAATAAAAAAAGATTTTATCCATAACTTTTAATACTCACAAGTCCAACATAACTTTTTACTGCCAGTTCTGTATTTGCTGCTTTTTCACTTTTACTTTCATTTCATTGATTTGTCTTATCTGTGTTGACTCAGGTGAGATGGTGTTTGGTCGCCCTCTAGTGGCACTGACTGTACACTGTCAACTCACTGCTGCTGGTGACTGTCACAAACAAAGTTGTGTGCGTGTGTGTGTGTGTGCGTGTGTGCGTGTGCGTGTGTGTGTGTGAAGAAGCTCAGTATGACAGGAGCCAATCCTTCAATGAATAAACTAACTGTGGAGTGAGTGGAATCAATAATATCTAACTTTATTTATAAAACACAAGGTGCTTATTAACAAGTTCAAACTAAAGTGTTTAAACCAGTAAAAGCAGCAGAATCAAAGTGAGCTGATCTCTGGAGGGACATGTTGTATTATAGTGGCAACAAAGAGGTAAAATATAGATTTAATAGAACCAAATAAAATCTGAATCAAACTTTTAACTAACCAGGAAAAAAACAGAACAAATATTCTTCTGTGCTGACATCGTGTTCTGTGAGAGGATCTTGGACATGAACAATTTAACATGAACTGTTTTTTTACTTTTACAACAGGAAACGTGATGTTTTTCCTCCTGACAGCAGCATTTTGAAGTATTATATTTATTAACACATCCTACTGTGTGTTTTCTACCTGCACCAACACAGTCAAATAATAGATTTTGCTCTGGGTCAGTAATTTGTAATATCAAACATCCCTGAACAAGAACAAGTTTCATAATTCATCCTTTAACTTTCACAGTTACTAAATGTCACAAAGTTCTTTATAAAGTTGATAAAGTCTCACCCTGCTCTGCAGCTTCGATGCTCCTCAGTTGAGTGATGATCTCTCTGTCATTTCCCGACTCTCCTCCTCGGTTTTATCTCTCTCTTCAGGACTTTCACTTTCGTTTCATGCGAAAACAAACAGGGTCTACTCGCTCTCAGGAGATTTACCAACTGCATTTACAAACTACAGCAACGGCAGCCACAGTTAGACCCTAATTTTACAAGAATAGCGATGTAACCTAAAGAGAATTGAGTCAAAACTTGTAATTTTACACGAACAAAGACGGAGTTTTACAAGAATTGTCATATTTTTACAAGAATAAAGTCAAAAGTCATAACTTTATAAGGATAAAGTCGTAATATTACAGACGTTAAGTCAAAGGAGGTCATTTTACAATTAAATCATCATTTTATGAGAATACAGTAATAAAATGTAAGTAAAGTAAAAAGAATAAAGTTCTAATTTGGTGAAGAAACTAATGTTGTGCAATAATGCATTAAACGTGATACCATAAAATGGTGTGCCTTTCGGCATTCAATAAATTAGGTTATCAAAATAAAATATTAAATATTAATATTTAAAGGGGACATATCATGCAAATTCCACTTGGTTAGTGCTTCTACAGGTTAATGTGGGTATCTGGCTCATGTCTACCAACCCAAAAACTCTGGGGAAAAACACTCGCGCGTTTTGTTATAGTTCCTCTAAGTCAGAAACGTCATGCTTGAGCGACTCGATTGAGCTTCCTGGGTTTTGTGTCGTAACAAGGAACTGGAAGTCTCCCTACATGGTCTTGGCCCACCCCCCACCTCATCCCCCCCGCCCCCCCCAGCGCAGCGCCGTTCCCAAGCGCGCAGCCGCCTGGCTGTTCACACGGGACGAGCATTTCTCCGCTGGTCAGCCCCATAGACTGTATATATAAGGTCAGCCTGCGATTCTGCTTTCTCCGCTTGTTGTTGTACCCGTTGAATGTCGGGGTTCGGGGGTAAATGATGGTCTTCATAGCCCCCCCCCCCCCCCCCCTCTCTCTCTCTCTGTCTGTCTGCTTGTGTGCTTGTAGTGGGGGGGCAGAGGGGGACATTTAATTATGTGATTGGGAAAATTAAAACTCCAGGACAACAGAAGGGGAATACAAAGTGTGGGATTCATATTTGATCATTTATATCATATAAAATATGTAATTTATATCGTTTAAAATCATGGGGGGAGAGGGGGGAGGGGGGAGCTGGCTCATTAGCATTTAAAGGAACAGGCACTCAAAACAGGTCACTCTGTGGAGGGCTGTTTCATACAGGGTAAAAAGCTGTTTTATATGATCCTTGTGGTATTTTGACCAAAGTATGTTACAGACATTTCATTAAGACCCCAAGGAACCATATCAACTTGTGGTATAATGGGCATGCTATGTCCCCTTTAAAATATTAAATTATAACTTTAATTGATTAAAGTTACCTCGGGGCACCACCCTTCAAAGGAAGGGAAAAGATAGCCAATTTATTGATTAAGTCTCATAAAAGTACTAACTACAAATTTGGAACTCTGATTAACAATTAAATTAATAACTATAACCAAAATTACCATATAGATAGTTAGCTAAGTTGAAGGATATGGAGTTCTTGACAGTGTAGAGGTTGGCAAAATTCACTTATGCAACATTAATGAAAAAAACATTTGTGACAGAAAAACCTTTATTATGAATATAATAAAGTATAAAAAAAACACAAATTACTAACGGTGTACTTACTAAACAAAGATAGGTATGTGTGTGTGTCTGTGTGAGTCAGCGTGCTTCCAAAATGGCGGCTGGCCAAAGAGATAACACCCTTCCCCCCCTATTGGAATGTTTATGACCTGTAGCGGGGGTCAGCGCTAATTAGGTGAAGAGATATGCGTGTGTCTGTGTGTGTTGGTGCCAAGTTAGAGAAAGAGTGTAGAGTGGATGCAACGAAAGACTGTGAAGAGCATAACAAACTAACATTACTTTCCAATAACTTATAACCAAAATATCACAACCCCACAAATCAAACTTATAAACATCACACAGAATCGAATAAACAGTCTTTGCTTAGCCTAGTATAATTATTAAGCCCAGTTGTGTTACCCGTCCGTGGAAAGGGGAAAAAGAAGTTGCTGTGCAGTTCGCAGTTCTGTGAAATCGTCTTGCTGGTTGTGTGGCTCCTGCCTTCGTGGTTCTGTTGAGCTGTGCAGCTCAGTTGCTGGTTGAAGTTCTCCTGCAGGACATCGCGTCGCTGCTAGGAGGTTGGTAGAGCTTGGATTGCGAGGAGGTTTCCTTGGTGAGATGAGCTGGAAGCTGCACCTTTGAGCTCCTCTCGAAGAGTTGGACGGAAAGAGAAGATGTGAGCTGGAGAAGCCAGGCTTCTCCCCTCGGTGATGCAGGAAAAGAGGCTGGACAGCCTTCTGCCCTCGGAGGGTTTGTAGAAAGAGAGGTAGAAGAAAGGGGGAACAGGCCTTATATTGGCCCGATGACCGCACAGGTCATGGGGCCCAGAGTGACCAATAGGAGTTGAAACTTGTGTACCTGGGGGGTTTTCACACCTCTGTGTGACGTTCTGGAGGGGCTGGTTTTCTCCAGACAAAGGGACATGCGGCTTCGGGCTTTTGACTGCACATGGAGGCCGAACTTTGGTTTCACAAAAACCCTGTCCCAACACTGATATAAACTGAAGCTAATTATCATGATGAGGTCATAAATGTGACATATTGCTCAAACTATTCACAGGAATATGAATATGATCCGGTTTCTCTTTTTGGAATTATGTATTTTTATTTGGTCCCTTCACCCAAACACGTTTGGGTGAAATGACAAATTAGAAAACCACACTTTACTGAGCAACATCAAGTTTCACATATGTAAAAAAAAAAGTCTTCTCAGCCTCAAATTTGTGACAAATGCATTTAATGATCATAAAACATATAAAACTAAACAGATGTGTACCCATCACACAGCCAACATTTTCAAAACGACATCTTCGGAATATATATTTATTTATTTATGGAAGAAATAGAATTCAGCCCTTGAACACCTGCGTACCCACATGCACCTACATACTTATAGGTGGATCACATGTCAGCTCACCTAAGGCTATATCATCTGGAGCGCCCCCAAGTGGCTGGCTGCGTATAGGGCATAGCTCCATGTTAATGGATGGGACATGGACCAACCCAAAAAGTCAAAGTACCTGTTAAATAAAACGACTCTGGCTCCAAATGCTGTCAAAAGCGCAAGATAAGAAAAAGCTAATAAAATAAGATCCATTATTATCCCTACAACGAGGACATTTTAATGGCAACACCCGTATCCAGCATATTTTGGCTTCATATTTGTAACAGGAGGAAGTGGAGACGCGTCGTCCATCTTTATCTGCGTCTCTGATAATGTCATAATATAATATATTGTAATTTTCAGCTACTGTAACGGACACACGCTTTATTTACTGCCTTTCAACAGAAGAGATGATCAGAGGAGCTGCGTTTTGACCATTTTGCTCGAGATGCGGACTGAAATACGGGAAGATCTCTCCGCCGATCTCTCCTGGTTCCTTCCTCCATCCTACACCTTCTTCCCATCGTCAGAGAGAGTGAGGAAGGGATGGGCTGTAGCTGGGTCCAGCTCCACATCCACTGCAGAAGAATACAACAGAATAATGGACATAGAATCGTGATGCATTTCATATGGACAACTTCAGAAAATATAAACATTCAAAGAATCAAGTTTTAGAGATGTAGTGAAATACGGAAAATTTGCTGATGATCCGGTGCATAAATGGAATCGTCTCCTTTTTTCATACCACGATAAAAACTCTCTCAGTTTCCTATCTAACATTTTCAAAAATTGGAAATTGGAAAAAACGGCTGCGAAATCTTAATTTGATGTTGTTCTGACAAACGTATAACTCAAAAGGAGAAAATGTGAGTTTTTTATACAGACAAGTGAACTAATAAGCGTAACTCGAATCACATGTAACCATATATTTTAAAAAGCTGAGACACGCACCTGCAAATGTGGGAATTCTCTTGAGTTCTGTGAAAACATAGATGAAGTTAAAGTCACACAGATCTTCATCAGATGAAACACAAACCTGGATAAACACAAAGGACTCACCAACAGAGGAGAGCTCTTCTATTTGCAGCTGAATTTGTTCCATCATGGCAGACGTTGTAGTTCTCAAGGAACCGAAGGAGAACGAAGTATCGACACTTGTATTGTCCCAATCCGTGAGTTCATCCTGAGAGATCTGCGTGAGGGGAAATCTCACAACGTCAGTTTAAAATCAACCTAATGGAGACGGGACGATGTCTTTGCACGTCAGATCCTCGACTCACCTGAAGGTCTGGGTTTCCGTCCAACTCAGCGATGGTCCTCTGGAGTTCGTCAGTTTCTCTTTCCAGCCCCTGAAGCAGATCTTTTGCTTCTCTCTTTACGCTTTGTCTCCTTTAAGGTCAAACACAGGACGTTACGCTGATGGATCAATAATATGTCTGACCACACTTCACTGTGAGCCACGTAGAACCAACCTCTCCTCCAGAGGCTGCAGAGCTGTTTGCCGAGCGTCCTCCACGACTTTCATCACCTTGGAGAAGACGTTGTTGATCTCCAGCCACTCGGTGTCCAAGCTAACCTGATGATGGACAGTGGACATGTCAAGAGAAACCTGGACAGAAACCATATTGTAAAACGTGAATTCTTACCTTCAAGCCTTTCACAGATAATTTCACTTCTGCCATCTTGAGTTCCCTAATTTGAATTCTCTGCTGTAGCTCCGCCCTCGTATTGTCTTGCTTTGCCTTAAAGGACGAAAAAGGAAAAATAGATAAGGTGTAATAGAACCGTAGACGAGAAAGATGGACGACGTGTCTCCACTTTTCCTATTTCTCACACAGGATTCATCCTCTGGGGACCATGTGGTGTCTGTGCCAAATTTCAGATTTGATGACCCAATAAACAGTTTTATTCAGTGTTATCAGAAGTGTAATAATAACCTTCATTAGCAGTTTTTCCGCCTCCCTCTGCTTCTCCTCTTCGTCCTCTCTTGGGCTGACTGTGGTTGTTGGAGGCGTCGTCTAAAAGGAGAAAAACATTCGGTAATATAATGATGAAGAATCCGTTTCTTCGGCATCTGTTGATTGCGTCGAACTCTTTGTTCTTACGATCTGATTAGCGGGATGAAACTGCATTTGCTCCCAAGCGTGAACTTCTAACAGGTCAAACATCTGTGCCTGCACCTGCTCCGCGCCGGTGGAGAAATCAAGCGCTCGACGAGCTTTGTCCGTGTTGGTGGCGGTTTGATGATGAGGGCGCTCAGGAGTCTGGAAAACTGTGGAAACAAAGCTGTCAATCAAAGCTGCTTTATTGTGTGTTTATTCGTATAATGTTAAAACTCGTACATGGTTCGCTTGTCTCGTCCGCGGTGACGTCGGCAGCTGCCGGATGAATGTGGCCGTTGAGCGTCTGCGGCGAATGCTTGATGGGAGGCTAAGAAAAAAGTGCAAGATTCAATCATTTTCAGTCTGAAGGACTTTACAATTTTTTTATACTTAATAATCCTAATGATTGAAAAAAAAAGGCAAATAAAGTTTACAGGAATAAAGTTCTCAGGCTGGTTCAGCTGGGTTGGACGTCCCGTGAAGGGAATGAGAGGAGGGTAACTCCTCTCTGGGATCCCCTCTCCCTTCGGTGTGCATCCCATCATCCCCTGGTGGATCCTCAGGCCCCGATTGGTCGTCACTTTGGACCAACCACACTCACAAACCTGGAGGCTCTCGTCTGAGTCGGCTGTTTGAGACATTATGGAAGAATTCAATCAAAATTTGGTCTTTATTTCCTTTTCAAATACGCATTCAGAACCAGAAAATACAACTATTATATATTCGATATTTTGGTAAAGTACTTGATTCGGTTTCCACTTTGTTTTCTGTATCGTAACTTTAATTAAGCACATTTCACCTTTTTTGCAGCATATAAATATTGATATAGTTTATACATTTACTAAGAACCACTCACCAGACTCTATAGAAGTCATCACAGGCTCGTTCGGCTCGTTCATCTGGATTGGACGTCCCGTGAAGGGAATGAGAGGAGAGTAACTCCTCTCTGGGATCCTCTCTCCCTTCACTGTGCATCCCATCTTCCCCTGGTGGATCCTCAGGCCCTGATAGGTCGTCACTTTGGACCAACCACACTCACAAACCTGGAGGCTCTCGTCTGAGTCGGCTGTTTGAGACATTATGGAGAATTTATTCAGATGTTTTCAAATACGTATTTTGAAGCTGAAACTGTTATATATTCAATATTTGGTATTGATTATGTTTCCACGCCGATTTTTGCTAGCGTCAGTCCTTTAATTTCACACATTTCACCTTTTTAGCAGCAAATAAATTGGAGACAACAGTGATATAGTTTGTACACTTATTAAAAACCACTCACCAGACCAGGGGAAGAAGTCCATCTCAGGCTGGTTCAGATTGATTGGACGTCCCGTGAAGGTAATTTGAGGTAAGTAACTCATTCCGTACCTCGAACATCCCATCTTCCCCTGGTGGATCCTCAGGCCGTGATAGGTCGTCACTTTGGACCAACCACAGCTGCAAACCTGGAGGCTCATGTCGAACGTGTTCTGTATCTGTTGAAAAACACGTTTTTACATTTTTATGCATGAAATTTGTGATTTATTCTGGAGCAGAACTGAATCCAACATGGACAGTTTCACACTTTGCTCAGTTTTCTACTAAATGTAGTGAAGTTTAATCTTTTGGAATGAAAACTTTATCATTCTCACATTGACTATCAACGTGATTTTGTTTGTTTAAAAAATTGTACAATACAGAATTGTGGCAAATGAAAATAAAAAAAGATTTTATCCATAACTTTTAATACTCACAAGTCCAACATAACTTTTTACTGCCAGTTCTGTATTTGCTGCTTTTTCACTTTTACTTTCATTTCATTGATTTGTCTTATCTGTGTTGACTCAGGTGAGATGGTGTTTGGTCGCCCTCTAGTGGCACTGACTGTACACTGTCAACTCACTGCTGCTGGTGACTGTCACAAACAAAGTTGTGTGCGTGTGTGTGTGTGTGCGTGTGTGCGTGTGCGTGTGTGTGTGTGAAGAAGCTCAGTATGACAGGAGCCAATCCTTCAATGAATAAACTAACTGTGGAGTGAGTGGAATCAATAATATCTAACTTTATTTATAAAACACAAGGTGCTTATTAACAAGTTCAAACTAAAGTGTTTAAACCAGTAAAAGCAGCAGAATCAAAGTGAGCTGATCTCTGGAGGGACATGTTGTATTATAGTGGCAACAAAGAGGTAAAATATAGATTTAATAGAACCAAATAAAATCTGAATCAAACTTTTAACTAACCAGGAAAAAAACAGAACAAATATTCTTCTGTGCTGACATCGTGTTCTGTGAGAGGATCTTGGACATGAACAATTTAACATGAACTGTTTTTTTACTTTTACAACAGGAAACGTGATGTTTTTCCTCCTGACAGCAGCATTTTGAAGTATTATATTTATTAACACATCCTACTGTGTGTTTTCTACCTGCACCAACACAGTCAAACAATAGATTTTGCTCTGGGTCAGTAATTTGTAATATCAAACATCCCTGAACAAGAACAAGTTTCATAATTCATCCTTTAACTTTCACAGTTACTAAATGTCACAAAGTTCTTTATAAAGTTGATAAAGTCTCACCCTGCTCTGCAGCTTCGATGCTCCTCAGTTGAGTGATGATCTCTCTGTCATTTCCCGACTCTCCTCCTCGGTTTTATCTCTCTCTTCAGGACTTTCACTTTCGTTTCATGCGAAAACAAACAGGGTCTACTCGCTCTCAGGAGATTTACCAACTGCATTTACAAACTACAGCAACGGCAGCCACAGTTAGACCCTAATTTTACAAGAATAGCGATGTAACCTAAAGAGAATTGAGTCAAAACTTGTAATTTTACACGAACAAAGACGGAGTTTTACAAGAATTGTCATATTTTTACAAGAATAAAGTCAAAAGTCATAACTTTATAAGGATAAAGTCGTAATATTACAGACGTTAAGTCAAAGGAGGTCATTTTACAATTAAATCATCATTTTATGAGAATACAGTAATAAAATGTAAGTAAAGTAAAAAGAATAAAGTTCTAATTTGGTGAAGAAACTAATGTTGTGCAATAATGCATTAAACGTGATACCATAAAATGGTGTGCCTTTCGGCATTCAATAAATTAGGTTATCAAAATAAAATATTAAATATTAATATTTAAAGGGGACATATCATGCAAATTCCACTTGGTTAGTGCTTCTACAGGTTAATGTGGGTATCTGGCTCATGTCTACCAACCCAAACACTCTGGGGAAAAACACTCGCGCGTTTTGTTATAGTTCCTCTAAGTCAGAAACGTCATGCTTGAGCGACTCGATTGAGCTTCCTGGGTTTTGTGTCGTAACAAGGAACTGGAAGTCTCCCTACATGGTCTTGGCCCACCCCCCACCTCATCCCCCCCGCCCCCCCCAGCGCAGCGCCGTTCCCAAGCGCGCAGCCGCCTGGCTGTTCACACGGGACGAGCATTTCTCCGCTGGTCAGCCCCATAGACTGTATATATAAGGTCAGCCTGCGATTCTGCTTTCTCCGCTTGTTGTTGTACCCGTTGAATGTCGGGGTTCGGGGGTAAATGATGGTCTTCATAGCCCCCCCCCCCCCCCCCCCTCTCTCTCTCTGTCTGTCTGCTTGTGTGCTTGTAGTGGGGGGGCAGAGGGGGACATTTAATTATGTGATTGGGAAAATTAAAACTCCAGGACAACAGAAGGGGAATACAAAGTGTGGGATTCATATTTGATCATTTATATCATATAAAATATGTAATTTATATCGTTTAAAATCATGGGGGGAGAGGGGGGAGGGGGGAGCTGGCTCATTAGCATTTAAAGGAACAGGCACTCAAAACAGGTCACTCTGTGGAGGGCTGTTTTATACAGGGTAAAAAGCTGTTTTATATGATCCTTGTGGTATTTTGACCAAAGTATGTTACAGACATTTCATTAAGACCCCAAGGAACCATATCAACTTGTGGTATAATGGGCATGCTATGTCCCCTTTAAAATATTAAATTATAACTTTAATTGATTAAAGTTACCTCGGGGCACCACCCTTCAAAGGAAGGGAAAAGATAGCCAATTTATTGATTAAGTCTCATAAAAGTACTAACTACAAATTTGGAACTCTGATTAACAATTAAATTAATAACTATAACCAAAATTACCATATAGATAGTTAGCTAAGTTGAAGGATATGGAGTTCTTGACAGTGTAGAGGTTGGCAAAATTCACTTATGCAACATTAATGAAAAAAACATTTGTGACAGAAAAACCTTTATTATGAATATAATAAAGTATAAAAAAAACACAAATTACTAACGGTGTACTTACTAAACAAAGATAGGTATGTGTGTGTGTCTGTGTGAGTCAGCGTGCTTCCAAAATGGCGGCTGGCCAAAGAGATAACACCCTTCCCCCCCTATTGGAATGTTTATGACCTGTAGCGGGGGTCAGCGCTAATTAGGTGAAGAGATATGCGTGTGTCTGTGTGTGTTGGTGCCAAGTTAGAGAAAGAGTGTAGAGTGGATGCAACGAAAGACTGTGAAGAGCATAACAAACTAACATTACTTTCCAATAACTTATAACCAAAATATCACAACCCCACAAATCAAACTTATAAACATCACACAGAATCGAATAAACAGTCTTTGCTTAGCCTAGTATAATTATTAAGCCCAGTTGTGTTACCCGTCCGTGGAAAGGGGAAAAAGAAGTTGCTGTGCAGTTCGCAGTTCTGTGAAATCGTCTTGCTGGTTGTGTGGCTCCTGCCTTCGTGGTTCTGTTGAGCTGTGCAGCTCAGTTGCTGGTTGAAGTTCTCCTGCAGGACATCGCGTCGCTGCTAGGAGGTTGGTAGAGCTTGGATTGCGAGGAGGTTTCCTTGGTGAGATGAGCTGGAAGCTGCACCTTTGAGCTCCTCTCGAAGAGTTGGACGGAAAGAGAAGATGTGAGCTGGAGAAGCCAGGCTTCTCCCCTCGGTGATGCAGGAAAAGAGGCTGGACAGCCTTCTGCCCTCGGAGGGTTTGTAGAAAGAGAGGTAGAAGAAAGGGGGAACAGGCCTTATATTGGCCCGATGACCGCACAGGTCATGGGGCCCAGAGTGACCAATAGGAGTTGAAACTTGTGTACCTGGGGGGTTTTCACACCTCTGTGTGACGTTCTGGAGGGGCTGGTTTTCTCCAGACAAAGGGACATGCGGCTTCGGGCTTTTGACTGCACATGGAGGCCGAACTTTGGTTTCACAAAAACCCTGTCCCAACACTGATATAAACTGAAGCTAATTATCATGATGAGGTCATAAATGTGACATATTGCTCAAACTATTCACAGGAATATGAATATGATCCGGTTTCTCTTTTTGGAATTATGTATTTTTATTTGGTCCCTTCACCCAAACACGTTTTGGTGAAATGACAAATTAGAAAACCACACTTTACTGAGCAACATCAAGTTTCACATATGTAAAAAAAAAAGTCTTCTCAGCCTCAAATTTGTGACAAATGCATTTAATGATCATAAAACATATAAAACTAAACAGATGTGTACCCATCACACAGCCAACATTTTCAAAACGACATCTTCGGAATATATATTTATTTATTTATGGAAGAAATAGAATTCAGCCCTTGAACACCTGCGTACCCACATGCACCTACATACTTATAGGTGGATCACATGTCAGCTCACCTAAGGCTATATCATCTGGAGCGCCCCCAAGTGGCTGGCTGCGTATAGGGCATAGCTCCATGTTAATGGATGGGACATGGACCAACCCAAAAAGTCAAAGTACCTGTTAAATAAAACGACTCTGGCTCCAAATGCTGTCAAAAGCGCAAGATAAGAAAAAGCTAATAAAATAAGATCCATTATTATCCCTACAACGAGGACATTTTAATGGCAACACCCGTATCCAGCATATTTTGGCTTCATATTTGTAACAGGAGGAAGTGGAGACGCGTCGTCCATCTTTATCTGCGTCTCTGATAATGTCATAATATAATATATTGTAATTTTCAGCTACTGTAACGGACACACGCTTTATTTACTGCCTTTCAACAGAAGAGATGATCAGAGGAGCTGCGTTTTGACCATTTTGCTCGAGATGCGGACTGAAATACGGGAAGATCTCTCCGCCGATCTCTCCTGGTTCCTTCCTCCATCCTACACCTTCTTCCCATCGTCAGAGAGAGTGAGGAAGGGATGGGCTGTAGCTGGGTCCAGCTCCACATCCACTGCAGAAGAATACAACAGAATAATGGACATAGAATCGTGATGCATTTCATATGGACAACTTCAGAAAATATAAACATTCAAAGAATCAAGTTTTAGAGATGTAGTGAAATACGGAAAATTTGCTGATGATCCGGTGCATAAATGGAATCGTCTCCTTTTTTCATACCACGATAAAAACTCTCTCAGTTTCCTATCTAACATTTTCAAAAATTGGAAATTGGAAAAAAACGGCTGCGAAATCTTAATTTGATGTTGTTCTGACAAACGTATAACTCAAAAGGAGAAAATGTGAGTTTTTTATACAGACAAGTGAACTAATAAGCGTAACTCGAATCACATGTAACCATATATTTTAAAAAGCTGAGACACGCACCTGCAAATGTGGGAATTCTCTTGAGTTCTGTGAAAACATAGATGAAGTTAAAGTCACACAGATCTTCATCAGATGAAACACAAACCTGGATAAACACAAAGGACTCACCAACAGAGGAGAGCTCTTCTATTTGCAGCTGAATTTGTTCCATCATGGCAGACGTTGTAGTTCTCAAGGAACCGAAGGAGAACGAAGTATCGACACTTGTATTGTTCCAATCCGTGAGTTCATCCTGAGAGATCTGCGTGAGGGGAAATCTCACAACGTCAGTTTAAAATCAACCTAATGGAGACGGGACGATGTCTTTGCACGTCAGATCCTCGACTCACCTGAAGGTCTGGGTTTCCGTCCAACTCAGCGATGGTCCTCTGGAGTTCGTCAGTTTCTCTTTCCAGTCCCTGAAGCAGATCTTTTGCTTCTCTCTTTACGCTTTGTCTCCTTTAAGGTCAAACACAGGACGTTACGCTGATGGATCAATAATATGTCTGACCACACTTCACTGTGAGCCACGTAGAACCAACCTCTCCTCCAGAGGCTGCAGAGCTGTTTGCCGAGCGTCCTCCACGACTTTCATCACCTTGGAGAAGACGTTGTTGATCTCCAGCCACTCGGTGTCCAAGCTAACCTGATGATGGACAGTGGACATGTCAAGAGAAACATGGACAGAAACCATATTGTAAAACGTGAATTCTTACCTTCAAGCCTTTCACAGATAATTTCACTTCTGCCATCTTGAGTTCCCTAATTTGAATTCTCTGCTGTAGCTCCGCCCTCGTATTGTCTTGCTTTGCCTTAAAGGACGAAAAAGGAAAAATAGATAAGGTGTAATAGAACCGTAGACGAGAAAGATGGACGACGTGTCTCCACTTTCCCTATTTCTCACACAGGATTCATCCTCTGGGGACCATGTGGTGTCTGTGCCAAATTTCAGATTTGATGACCCAATAAACAGTTTTATTCAGTGTTATCAGAAGTGTAATAATAACCTTCATCCGCAGTTTTTCCACCTCCCTCTGCTTCTCCTCTTCGTCCTCTCTTGGGCTGACTGTGGTTGTTGGAGGCGTCGTCTAAAAGGAGAAAAACATTCGGTAATATAATGATGAAGAATCCGTTTCTTCGGCATCTGTTTGTTCTTACGATCTGATTAGCGGGATGAAACTGCATTTGCTCCCAAGCGTGAACTTCTAACAGGTCAAACATCTGTGCCTGCACCTGCTCCGCGCCGGTGGAGAAATCAAGCGCTCGACGAGCTTTGTCCGTGTTGGTGGCGGTTTGATGATGAGGGCGCTCAGGAGTCTGGAAAACTGTGGAAACAAAGCTGTCAATCAAAGCTGCTTTATTGTGTGTTTATTCGTATAATGTTAAAACTCGTACATGGTTCGCTTGTCTCGTCCGCGGTGACGTCGGCAGCTGCCCGATGAATGTGGCCGGTGAGCGTCTGCGGCGAATGCTTGATGGGAGGCTAAGAAAAAAGTGCAAGATTCAATCATTTTCAGTCTGAAGGACTTTACAAACTTCTTATACTCAATAATCCTAATGATTGAAAAAAAATGGCAAATGAAGTTTACGAGAATAAAGTTCTCAGGCTCGTTCAGCTGGGTTGGACGTCCCGTGGAGGGAATGAGAGGAGGGTAACTCCTCTCTGGGATCCTCACTCCCTTCGGTGTGCATCCCATCTTCCCCTGGTGGATCCTCAGGCCCTGATTGGTCGTCACTTTGGACCAACCACACTCACAAACCTGGAGCATCATGTCTGAGTCGGCTGTTTGAGACATTATGGAAGAATTCAATCAAAATTTGGTCTTTATTTCCTTTTCAAATACGCATTCAGAACCAGAAAATACAACTATTATATATTCGATATTTTGGTAAAGTACTTGATTCGGTTTCAACTTTGTTTTCTGTATCGTAACTTTAATTAAGCACATTTCACCTTTTTTGCAGCATATAAATATTGATATAGTTCGAACACTTATTAAAAACCACTCACCAGACCGGGGGAAGAAGTCCATCTCAGGCTGGTTCAGCTGGGTTGGACGTCCCGTGGAGGAAGGTTCAGGAGAGTAACTCCTCTCGGGGATCCTCTCTCCCTTCGGTGTGCATCCCATCTTCCCCTGGTGGATCCTCAGGCCCTGATTGGTCGTCACTTTGGACCAACCACACTCACAAACCTGGAGCATCATGTCTGAGTCGGCTGTTTGAGACATTATGGAGAATTTATTCAGATGTTGAGAAAGATATAAGATGGGTTATTCCTTAAATTAAAAAGGGTATTTTTGTTCCTTTTCAAATACGTATTTTGAAGCTGAAATTGTTATATATTCAATATTTGGTATTGATTATGTTTCCACGCCGATTTTTGCTAGCGTCAGTCCTTTAATTTCACACATTTTACCTTTTTAGCAGCAAGTAACGTGGAGACAACAGTGATATAGTTCGAACACTTATTAAAAACCACTCACCAGACCAGGGGAAGAAGTCCATCTCAGGCTGGTTCAGCTGGGTTGGACGTCCCGTGGAGGAAGGTTCAGGAGAGTAACTCCTCTCTGGGATCCTCTCTCCCTTCGGTGTGCATCCCATCTTCCCCTGGTGGATCTTCAGGCCCCGATAGGTCGTCACTTTGGACCAACCACACTCACAAACCTGGAGCATCATGTCTGAGTCGGCTGTTTGAGACATTATGGAAGAATTCAATCAAAATTTGGTCTTTATTTCCTTTTCAAATACGCATTCAGAACCAGAAAATACAACTATTATATATATGCGATATTTTGGTAAAGTACTTGATTCGGTTTCAACTTTGTTTTCTGTATCGTAACTTTAATTAAGCACATTTCACCTTTTTTGCAGCATATAAATATTGATATAGTTCGAACACTTATTAAAAACCACTCACCAGACCGGGGGAAGAAGTCCATCTCAGGCTGGTTCAGCTGGGTTGGACGTCCCGTGAAGGGAATGAGAGGAGGGTAACTCCTCTCTGGGATCCTCTCTCCCTTCGGTGTGCATCCCATCTTCCCCTGGTGGATCCTCAGGCCCCGATTGGTCGTCACTTTGGACCAACCACACTCACAAACCTGGAGCATCATGTCTGAGTCGGCTGTTTGAGACATTATGGAAGAATTTATTCAGATGTTGAGAAAGATATAAGATGGGTTATTCCTTAAATTAAAAAGGGTATTTTTGTTCCTTTTCAAATACGTATTTTGAAGCTGAAATTGTTATATATTCAATATTTGGTATTGATTATGTTTCCACGCCGATTTTTGCTAGCGTCAGTCCTTTAATTTCACACATTTTACCTTTTTAGCAGCAAGTAACGTGGAGACAACAGTGATATAGTTCGAACACTTATTAAAAACCACTCACCAGACCAGGGGAAGAAGTCCATCTCAGGCTGGTTCAGCTGGGTTGGACGTCCCGTGGAGGAAGGTTCAGGAGAGTAACTCCTCTCTGGGATCCTCTCTCCCTTCGGTGTGCATCCCATCTTCCCCTGGTGGATCCTCAGGCCCCGATAGGTCGTCACTTTGGACCAACCACACTCACAAACCTGGAGCATCATGTCTGAGTCGGCTGTTTGAGACATTATGGAAGAATTCAATCAAAATTTGGTCTTTATTTCCTTTTCAAATACGCATTCAGAACCAGAAAATACAACTATTATATATTCGATATTTTGGTAAAGTACTTGATTCGGTTTCCACTTTGTTTTCTGTATCGTAACTTTAATTAAGCACATTTCACCTTTTTTGCAGCATATAAATATTGATATAGTTCGAACACTTATTAAAAACCACTCACCAGACCGGGGGAAGAAGTCCATCTCAGGCTGGTTCAGCTGGGTTGGACGTCCCGTGGAGGAAGGTTCAGGAGAGTAACTCCTCTCTGGGATCCTCTCTCCCTTCGGTGTGCATCCCATCTTCCCCTGGTGGATCCTCAGGCCCTGATAGGTCGTCACTTTGGACCAACCACAGCTGCAAACCTGGAGGTTCATGTCGAACGTGTTCTGTATCTGTTGAAAAACATGTTTTTACATTTGTATGCATGAAATTTGTGATTTATTCTGGAGCAGAACTGAATCCAACATGGACAGTTTCACACTTTGCTCAGTTTTCTACTAAATGTAGTGAAGTTTAATCTTTTGGAATGAAAACTTTATCATTCTCACATTGACTATCAACGTGATTTTGTTTGTTTAAAAAATTGTACAATACAGAATTGTGGCAAATGAAAATAAAAAAACATTTTGTCCATAACTTTTAATACTCACAAGTCCAACATAACTTTTTACTGCCAGTTCTGTATTTGCTGCTTTTTCACTTTTACTTTCATTTCATTGATTTGTCTTATCTGTGTTGACTCAGGTGAGATGGTGTTTGGTCGCCCTCTAGTGGCACTGACTGTACACTGTCAACTCACTGCTGCTGGTGACTGTCACAAACAAAGTTGTGTGCGTGTGTGTGTGTGTGCGTGTGTGCGTGTGCGTGTGTGTGTGTGAAGAAGCTCAGTATGACAGGAGCCAATCCTTCAATGAATAAACTGTAACTGTGGAGTGAGTGGAATCAATAATATCTAACTTTATTTATAAAACACAAGGTGCTTATTAACAAGTTCAAACTAAAGTGTTTAAACCAGTAAAAGCAGCAGAATCAAAGTGAGCTGATCTCTGGAGGGACATGTTGTATTATAGTGGCAACAAGAAGGTAAAATATAGATTTAATAGAACCAAATCAAATCTGAATCAAACTTTTAACTAACCAGGAAAAAAGCAGAACAAATATTCTTCTGTGCTGACATCGTGTTCTGTGAGAGGATCTTGGACATGAACAATTTAACATGAACTGTTTTTTTACTTTTACAACAGGAAACGTGATGTTTTTCCTCCTGACAGCAGCATTTTGAAGTATTATATTTATTAACACATCCTACTGTGTGTTTTCTACCTGCACCAACACAGTCAAACAATAGATTTTGCTCTGGGTCAGTAATTTGTAATATTGTAATATCAAACATCCCTGAACAAGAACAAGTTTCATAATTCATCCTTTAACTTTCACAGTTACTAAATGTCACAAAGTTCTTTATAAAGTTGATAAAGTCTCACCCTGCTCTGCAGCTTCGATGCTCCTCAGTTGAGTGATGATCTCTCTGTCATTTCCCGACTCTCCTCCTCGGTGTTATCTCTCTCTTCAGGACATTCACTTTCGTTTCATGCGAAAACAAACAGGGTCTACTCGCTCTCAGGAGATTTACCAACTGCATTTACAAACTACAGCAACGGCAGCCACAGTTAGACCCTAATTTTACAAGAATAGCGATGTAACCTAAAGAGAATTGAGTCAAAACTTGTAATTTTACACGAACAAAGACGGAGTTTTACAAGAATTGTCATATTTTTACAAGAATAAAGTCAAAAGTCATAACTTTATAAGGATAAAGTCGTAATATTACAGACGTTAAGTCAAAGGAGGTCATTTTACAATTAAATCATCATTTTATGAGAATACAGTAATAAAATGTAAGTAAAGTAAAAAGAATAAAGTTCTAATTTGGTGAAGAAACTAATGTTGTGCAATAATGCATTAAACGTGATACCATAAAATGGTGTGCCTTTCGGCATTCAATAAATTAGGTTATCAAAATAAAATATTAAATATTAATATTTAAAGGGGACATATCATGCAAATTCCACTTTGTTAGTGCTTCTACAGGTTAATGTGGGTATCTGGCTCATGTCTACCAACCCAAACACTCTGGGGAAAAACACTCGCGCGTTTTGTTATAGTTCCTCTAAGTCAGAAACGTCATGCTTGAGCGACTCGATTGAGCTTCCTGTGTATTGTGTGGTAACAAGGAACTGGAAGTCTCCCTACATGGTCTTGGCCCACCCCCCACCTCATCCCCCCCCCCCACTCGTTACGCCGGGTTAACACCGGACGCAGAAGCGCCGCTGCGAGGCGCAGCGCCGTTCTCCAGCGCGCAGCCGCCTGGCTGTTCACACGGGACGAGCATTTCTCCGCTGGTCAGCCCCATAGACTGTATATATAAGGTCAGCCTGCGATTCTGCTTTCTCCGCTTGTTGTTGTACCCGTTGAATGTCGGGGTTCGGGGGTAAATGATGGTCTTCATAGCCCCCCCCCCCCCCCCCCCCCCCCTCTTTCTCTCTCTGTCTGTCTGCTTGTGTGCTTGTAGTGGGGGGGCAGAGGGGGACATTTAATAATGTGATTGGCAAAATTAAAACTCCAGGACAACAGAAGGGGAATACAAAGTGTGGGATTCATATTTGATCATTTATATCATATAAAATATGTAATTTATATCGTTTAAAATCATGGGGGGAGAGGGGGGAGGGGGGAGCTGGCTCATTAGCATTTAAAGGAACAGGCACTCAAAACAGGTCACTCTGTGGAGGGCTGTTTTATACAGGGTAAAAAGAGCTGTTTTATATGATCCTTGTGGTATTTTGACCAAAGTATGTTACAGACATTTCATTAAGACCCCAAGGAACCATATCAACTTGTGGTATAATGGGCATGCTATGTCCCCTTTAAAATATTAAATTATAACTTTAATTGATTAAAGTTACCTCGGGGCACCACCCTTCAAAGGAAGGGAAAAGATAGCCAATTTATTGATTAAGTCTCATAAAAGTACTAACTACAAATTTGGAACTCTGATTAACAATTAAATTAATAACTATAACCAAAATTACCATATAGATAGTTAGCTAAGTTGAAGGATATGGAGTTCTTGACAGTGTAGAGGTTGGCAAAATTCACTTATGCAACATTAATGAAAAAAACATTTGTGAAAGAAAAACCTTTATTATGAATATAATAAAGTATAAAAAAAACACAAATTACTAACGGTGTAGTTACTAAACAAAGATAGGTATGTGTGTGTGTCTGTGTGAGTCAGCGTGCTTCCAAAATGGCGGCTGGCCAAAGAGATAACACCCTTCCCCCCCTATTGGAATGTTTATGACCTGTAGCGGGGGTCAGCGCTAATTAGGTGAAGAGATATGCGTGTGTCTGTGTGTGTTGGTGCCAAGTTAGAGAAAGAGTGTAGAGTGGATGCAACGAAAGACTGTGAAGAGCATAACAAACTAACATTACTTTCCAATAACTTATAACCAAAATATCACAACCCCACAAATCAAACTTATAAACATCACACAGAATCGAATAAACAGTCTTTGCTTAGCCTAGTATAATTATTAAGCCCAGTTGTGTTACCCGTCCGTGGAAAGGGGAAAAAGAAGTTGCTGTGCAGTTCGCAGTTCTGTGAAATCGTCTTGCTGGTTGTGTGGCTCCTGCCTTCGTGGTTCTGTTGAGCTGTGCAGCTCAGTTGCTGGTTGAAGTTCTCCTGCAGGACATCGCGTCGCTGCTAGGAGGTTGGTAGAGCTTGGATTGCGAGGAGGTTTCCTTGGTGAGATGAGCTGGAAGCTGCACCTTTGAGCTCCTCTCGAAGAGTTGGACGGAAAGAGAAGATGTGAGCTGGAGAAGCCAGGCTTCTCCCCTCGGTGATGCAGGAAAAGAGGCTGGACAGCCTTCTGCCCTCGGAGGGTTTGTAGAAAGAGAGGTAGAAGAAAGGGGGAACAGGCCTTATATTGGCCCGATGACCGCACAGGTCATGGGGCCCAGAGTGACCAATAGGAGTTGAAACTTGTGTACCTGGGGGGTTTTCACACCTCTGTGTGACGTTCTGGAGGGGCTGGTTTTCTCCAGACAAAGGGACATGCGGCTTCGGGCTTTTGACTGCACATGGAGGCCGAACTTTGGTTTCACAAAAACCCTGTCCCAACACTGATATAAACTGAAGCTAATTATCATGATGAGGTCATAAATGTGACATATTGCTCAAACTATTCACAGGAATATGAATATGATCCGGTTTCTCTTTTTGGAATTATGTATTTTTATTTGGTCCCTTCACCCAAACACGTTTTGGTGAAATGACAAATTAGAAAACCACACTTTACTGAGCAACATCAAGTTTCACATATGTAAAAAAAAAAGTCTTCTCAGCCTCAAATTTGTGACAAATGCATTTAATGATCATAAAACATATAAAACTAAACAGATGTGTACCCATCACACAGCCAACATTTTCAAAACGACATCTTCGGAATATATATTTATTTATTTATGGAAGAAATAGAATTCAGCCCTTGAACACCTGCGTACCCACATGCACCTACATACTTATAGGTGGATCACATGTCAGCTCACCTAAGGCTATATCATCTGGAGCGCCCCCAAGTGGCTGGCTGCGTATAGGGCATAGCTCCATGTTAATGGATGGGACATGGACCAACCCAAAAAGTCAAAGTACCTGTTAAATAAAACGACTCTGGCTCCAAATGCTGTCAAAAGCGCAAGATAAGAAAAAGCTAATAAAATAAGATCCATTATTATCCCTACAACGAGGACATTTTAATGGCAACACCCGTATCCAGCATATTTTGGCTTCATATTTGTAACAGGAGGAAGTGGAGACGCGTCGTCCATCTTTATCTGCGTCTCTGATAATGTCATAATATAATATATTGTAATTTTCAGCTACTGTAACGGACACACGCTTTATTTACTGCCTTTCAACAGAAGAGATGATCAGAGGAGCTGCGTTTTGACCATTTTGCTCGAGATGCGGACTGAAATACGGGAAGATCTCTCCGCCGATCTCTCCTGGTTCCTTCCTCCATCCTACACCTTCTTCCCATCGTTAGAGAGAGTGAGGAAGGGATGGGCTGTAGCTGGGTCCAGCTCCACATCCACTGCAGAAGAATACAACAGAATAATGGACATAGAATCGTGATGCATTTCATATGGACAACTTCAGAAAATATAAGCATTCAAAGAATCAAGTTTTAGAGATGTAGTGAAATACGGAAAATTTGCTGATGATCCGGTGCATAAATGGAATCGTCTCCTTTTTTCATACCACGATAAAAACTCTCTCAGTTTCCTATCTAACATTTTCAAAAATTGGAAATTGGAAAAAACGGCTGCGAAATCTTAATTTGATGTTGTTCTGACAAACGTATAACTCAAAAGGAGAAAATGTGAGTTTTTTATACAGACAAGTGAACTAATAAGCGTAACTCGAATCACATGTAACCATATATTTTAAAAAGCTGAGACACGCACCTGCAAATGTGGGAATTCTCTTGAGTTCTGTGAAAACATAGATGAAGTTAAAGTCACACAGATCTTCATCAGATGAAACACAAACCTGGATAAACACAAAGGACTCACCAACAGAGGAGAGCTCTTCTATTTGCAGCTGAATTTGTTCCATCATGGCAGACGTTGTAGTTCTCAAGGAACCGAAGGAGAACGAAGTATCGACACTTGTATTGTCCCAATCCGTGAGTTCATCCTGAGAGATCTGCGTGAGGGGAAATCTCACAACGTCAGTTTAAAATCAACCTAATGGAGACGGGACGATGTCTTTGCACGTCAGATCCTCGACTCACCTGAAGGTCTGGGTTTCCGTCCAACTCAGCGATGGTCCTCTGGAGTTCGTCAGTTTCTCTTTCCAGCCCCTGAAGCAGATCTTTTGCTTCTCTCTTTACGCTTTGTCTCCTTTAAGGTCAAACACAGGACGTTACGCTGATGGATCAATAATATGTCTGACCACACTTCACTGTGAGCCACGTAGAACCAACCTCTCCTCCAGAGGCTGCAGAGCTTTTTGCCGAGCGTCCTCCACGACTTTCATCACCTTGGAGAAGACGTTGTTGATCTCCAGCCACTCGGTGTCCAAGCTAACCTGATGATGGACAGTGGACATGTCAAGAGAAACATGGACAGAAACCATATTGTAAAACGTGAATTCTTACCTTCAAGCCTTTCACAGATAATTTCACTTCTGCCATCTTGAGTTCCCTAATTTGAATTCTCTGCTGTAGCTCCGCCCTCGTATTGTCTTGCTTTGCCTTAAAGGACGAAAAAGGAAAAATAGATAAGGTGTAATAGAACCGTAGACGAGAAAGATGGACGACGTGTCTCCACTTTCCCTATTTCTCACACAGGATTCATCCTCTGGGGACCATGTGGTGTCTGTGCCAAATTTCAGATTTGATGACCCAATAAACAGTTTTATTCAGTGTTATCAGAAGTGTAATAATAACCTTCATCCGCAGTTTTTCCACCTCCCTCTGCTTCTCCTCTTCGTCCTCTCTTGGGCTGACTGTGGTTGTTGGAGGCGTCGTCTAAAAGGAGAAAAACATTCGGTAATATAATGATGAAGAATCCGTTTCTTCGGCATCTGTTTGTTCTTACGATCTGATTAGCGGGATGAAACTGCATTTGCTCCCAAGCGTGAACTTCTAACAGGTCAAACATCTGTGCCTGCACCTGCTCCGCGCCGGTGGAGAAATCAAGCGCTCGACGAGCTTTGTCCGTGTTGGTGGCGGTTTGATGATGAGGGCGCTCAGGAGTCTGGAAAACTGTGGAAAGAAAGCTGTCAATCAAAGCTGCTTTATTGTGTGTTTATTCGTATAATGTTAAAACTCGTACATGGTTCGCTTGTCTCGTCCGCGGTGACGTCGGCAGCTGCCCGATGAATGTGGCCGGTGAGCGTCTGCGGCGAATGCTTGATGGGAGGCTAAGAAAAAAGTGCAAGATTCAATCATTTTCAGTCTGAAGGACTTTACAAACTTCTTATACTCAATAATCCTAATGATTGAAAAAAAATGGCAAATGAAGTTTACGAGAATAAAGTTCTCAGGCTCGTTCAGCTGGGTTGGACGTCCCGTGAAGGGAATGAGAGGAGGGTAACTCCTCTCTGGGATCCCCTCTCCCTTCGGTGTGCATCCCATCATCCCCTGGTGGATCCTCAGGCCCTGATAGGTCGTCACTTTGGACCAACCACACTCACAAACCTGGAGCATCATGTCTGAGTCGGCTGTTTGAGACATTATGGAAGAATTCAATCAAAATTTGGTCTTTATTTCCTTTTCAAATACGCATTCAGAACCAGAAAATACAACTATTATATATTCGATATTTTGGTAAAGTACTTGATTCGGTTTCCACTTTGTTTTCTGTATCGTAACTTTAATTAAGCACATTTCACCTTTTTTGCAGCATATAAATATTGATATAGTTCGAACACTTATTAAAAACCACTCACCAGACTGGGTGAAGAAGTCCATCTCAGGCTGGTTCAGCTGGGTTGGACGTCCCGTGGAGGAAGGTTCAGGAGAGTAACTCCTCTCTGGGATCCTCTCTCCCTTCGGTGTGCATCCCATCTTCCCCTGGTGGATCTTCAGGCCCCGATAGGTCGTCACTTTGGACCAACCACAGCTGCAAACCTGGAGGCTCATGTCGAACGTGTTCTGTATCTGTTGAAAAACATGTTTTTACATTTTTATGCATGAAATTTGTGATTTATTCTGGAGCAGAACTGAATCCAACATGGACAGTTTCACACTTTGCTCAGTTTTGTGGCAAATGAAAATAAATAAGAGTTTTGTCCTAAACTTTTATGTGTCAGATAGAAAAGTTTTAACACTTTGAGTTACTGAAATGTTTTTCTCTGGATCTTTGTCAAAGTGCAAGTCCCTGTGAAGAAACGTTTAATACTCACAAGTCCAACATAACTTTTTACTGCCAGTTCTGTATTTGCTGCTTTTTCACTTTTACTTTCATTTGATTGATTTGTCTTATCTGTGTTGACTCAGGCACTGACTGTACACTATCAGCTCACTGCTGCTGGTGACTGTCACAAACAAAGTTGTGTGTGTGTGTGTGTGTGTGTGTGTGTGCGTGCGTGTGTGTGTGTGTGTGTGTGTGTGCGTGTGTGCGTGTGCGTGTGTGTGTGTGAAGAAGCTCAGTATGACAGGAGCCAATCCTTCAATGAATAAACTGTAACTGTGGAGTGAGTGGAATCAATAATATCTAACTTTATTTATAAAACACAAGGTGCTTATTAACAAGTTCAAACTAAAGTGTTTAAACCAGTAAAAGCAGCAGAATCAAAGTGAGCTGATCTCTGGAGGGACATGTTGTATTATAGTGGCAACAAAGAGGTAAAATATAGATTTAATAGAACCAAATCAAATCTGAATCAAACTTTTAACTAACCAGGAAAAAAGCAGAACAAATATTCTTCTGTGCTGACATCGTGTTCTGTGAGAGGATCTTGGACATGAACAATTTAACATGAACTGTTTTTTTACTTTTACAACAGGAAACGTGATGTTTTTCCTCCTGACAGCAGCATTTTGAAGTATTATATTTATTAACACATCCTACTGTGTGTTTTCTACCTGCACCAACACAGTCAAACAATAGATTTTGCTCTGTGGTAGTAAATGTGTGTATTTATACAACAGGAGCTGCAGGGTCAGTAATTTGTAATATTAGTTCATTCTGCAGCTGGACACAGCCTGAAGAGTTTTATCAAACATCCCTGAACAAGAACAAGTTTCATAATTCATCCTTTAACTTTCACAGTTACTAAATGTCACAAAGTTCTTTATAAAGTTGATAAAGTCTCACCCTGCTCTGCAGCTTCGATGCTCCTCAGTTGAGTGATGATCTCTCTGTCATTTCCCGACTCTCCTCCTCGGTGTTATCTCTCTCTTCAGGACATTCACTTTCGTTTCATGCGAAACAAACAGGGTCTACTCGCTCTCAGGAGATTTACCAACTGCATTTACAAACTACAGCAACGGCAGCCACAGTTAGACCCTAATTTTACAAGAATAGTGATGTAACCTAAAGAGAATTGAGTCAAAACCTGTAATTTTACACGAACAAAGACGGAGTTTTACAAGAATTGTCATATTTTTACGAGAATAAAGTCTAAAGTAATATTACAGAAGTTAAGTCAAAGGAGGTCATTTTACAATTAAATCATCATTTTACGAGAATACAGTAATAAAATGTAAGTAAAGTAAAAATAATAAAGTTGTAATTTGGTGAAGAAACTGATATAAACTGAAGCTAATTATCATGATGAGGTCATAAATGTGACATATTGCTCAAACATTTCACTTGAATATGAATATGATCCGGTTTCTCTTTTTGGAATTATGTATTTTTATTTGGTCCCTTCACCCAAACACGTTTTGGTGAAATGAGAAATTAGAAAACTACACTTTACTGAGCAACATCAAGTTTCACATATGTACAAAAAAATGTCTTCTCAGCCTCAAAGTTGTGACAAATGCATTTAATGATCATAAAACATATAAAACTAAATATTGAAATCTGTAACATCTGTCTCCATAGCGCCTCTAGTGGTCAGACAGGACACAGGTACAAGTTCATTGGTTGGTAAATAATCACATGACAGACTTTGGTTTCTACTCTTAAAAAATCGTGTGTAAAAATGGAGGACATGACAGCTCCCAAAAGTAAAGACAGAAAATATGATCGCCCCCCGGTGGCTGGCTGTAGAATAGGTCATAAACCCCACCTCCTCCATGTTAGTGAATGGGGCATGGACCAGTCAATTAATCATGGACCACGATTTTAAATAAAATTACTTCACCAGCTGAAGATGGCGACGCCTGTATCAGGGATATTTTGGCTTCATATTTGTGCAGCGTGAGGAAGTGGAGACGCGTCGGCCATCTTTATTTACAGTCTGCTGAAAACAGTAACTATGGTAACCCAAAGTTGGGAATGTGTTTAATTCCCCCTCCACCTCTACCAAAACAAATCAAACACACACATCTACTCTTCATGACTCATCCATGATTTGTTCACATTGTTTCACGGATGAGATAATCAGCGGATCACCGCTTTCATCGTCTTGCTTTCGGTGTGGACTGAAATACGGGAAAAGTTCACCGCCGAACGAACACCCAGTGAAAGAGTAAACGTGAGACTGAGCCGTCACGTTGTAGAAAGACACAAGATCTTCCTCGTAGTCCACGAACACCCCCACCTTCTCCGGTTTGAGCAGCAGCGAGAGAAGCAGCGGCGTTGCTGTCAGAGCCGCGTACTTGTCGTTGTCGTAGTGCACAGTCGCCCAGTAGCCGTTGCCTGGGTTCAGCGAGAGCTTCCCCTTGCGGTTTGCGTCCCCTCTGGCCACGCCCAGGTCCCACCCGGTCTTGTTGCCGACCTCCACCTCCCAGTATGACTTCCCAGAGGTGAAGCCGTTGAGCCCCAGGACGCTGCCGAACATGTCAAACCTCTCCGGTGCATCGTCGACTTCCGGATCCTCCTCTCCGTCTTTCACTTCCTTTCCGTCATCAGAAAGAACAAGGCGTTGGTGCGCGGTGGCTGGATCCAGCTTCACGTCCACTGTTGAGTACGAGATGAAAGTTACGATGTCATCGGAACAAAACATGTCTACTTCTTCAAAGATATTGTTGTGAGAAGAAACTGAACATATCACACACCTGTGAACTTTGGAATTCTCCCGAGTTCTGTGAAGCGGATAAATAGTTTTAGATCAATCAAGTCAAGATTTGAGCTTTTATCATTTAATAATTTGACTGTTACCGATGGACGTCAGCTTCTCCAGCTCCTGTTGGACTTTTTCTTTCATAATAGCTGTGGTTTTTCTCATCGTCCCAAAAGACAGTGACGTGTCCAACTGAACATCGACCCAGTCCTTGATGTCGTCCAGCTCCTGAAGAGATGGGTAGTTCTGAGAGAGAGAGAGAGAGAGAGAGAGAGAGAGATGAAAAGACAGACAAGCTGACAGCAATCTAACTAAAGTCCTAAAACACGTAATACCCCCTCTCACCTGCAGGAATTGGATGTGATCCTCAAGTGTACTAATGTCATCCAGCTCAGAGATGGTCGTCTGGAAGCGGCTGATCTCCGCTTCCAGATCCTGTTTGAGGTTCTCTGCCTCCTTCTCCACGACCTGCCTCCTGTCCTTCAGCGGCTGAAGAGCTCTCGCCCGGGCCTCCTCCACGATGGCGAGCACGGCGGCGAACACGGCCTCAATGTCCCAACACTCATTCTCCAGCAGGTCCTGAAGATGGAAGGAAATTGAGCCTCATTTCAACACAGCTCTGTGTCCGTATGTGAGTCAACAGGAAGTGTTTTCAGACGGCCACACAAAGAGACTGGAACCTCAGTTATACTCAAACCCTAAGAAGTCGCATCAATTGTGACACTATAACAATTTTTTAATGAGGTCCTTTAACTTTAACTTGTGTTTGAAAAGACTAAACTTTTAAATCCAGGTGAGTCCAGGATCAGTCATGTTTGTTTTTCCTCACCTTGCAGCTCTTCAGAGATTTATCGAGCTCGTCCAGTTGTGTTTCTCTCTTCTGAATCTTTGCCTCTAGTTCTGTTTTGGCGTTTTCAAGTTCAACCTGTAACGGACAATAAGAAAACAAGTCATTATCCCAACTTCAAACATCAACATCCTGCCATATGATGAAAAACTGATAATTCACCTTCTTCTTCTCCCACTCGTCCTCGTTGGAGACAACCTCCTCTGGACCTTCCTCCAGACAGCGGACGCAGATGCATCTCTGCTGCTTCTTGCTGTACAGCTCCAGGGGGCGCCCATGCTTCAGACAGGCCCTGTCGTCCAAGTTCTTCACTGGTGCCACTAACTTGTGACCCTTCAGCCTTTCGGTTGAAGCATGATTCTGCAGGTGGGTGGAACAGTACGAGGCAAGACACACCAGGCAGGACTTCTCGGCCTGGAGCTTTTGCTCTGTGCACATGTCACAGGCCACTTCGCCGTCCTTCCCAGTGAAGATACTTTTGTTTTTCTTCTCAGACTTTTCCAATTTACGCTGCCGGATGATGTCTCTGAGGACGATGTTCACAGCTGCCGTGTTGCTCAGAAGACTCCTGCACAGGGGGCACTCGCTGTATCGGTACTGACAGTTGATGTCCAGGCACCTCTTACAGAAGGTGTGGCCACAAGCTGTAGTGACGGGATCCTGAAACACGTCCATGCAGATGGAGCATGTTAACTGCTTCTCCAGCAAACAGGTCCCTTTGGGTGATGCAGCAGCAGAGGCCATAACGAGAACCACGAGGTCACTGGATGAGAAAGGTCTGAGGGGCGGTTTAAATAAACCTGCATAAAGGAGACATATGTTACTCGTATCCAGTTTGATTATTTTAATTTGTGTTATTACTTTAAAATGTTTTCATGCTCCAAAGTTCAGAAAACATCTCTTTCCTCAGACTGTCCATCGCTGCAGCTCCTCTATTCAGCCTCTGTCTCAAACACTTGGTTTTAGCTCCTGATTCTTTATTTAAAATTTGTGTTTACAGAGAATTTATTTAACACAGTTTCAAAAAGTCACGATGACAAAACACATTTTCAACACTGTGATCCTAGCTCTGAGTTATGTTTGCGGTGACACACCTGCAAGACAATCCAGCCTTGGGTGTGTGTGTGTGTGTGTGTGTGTGTGTGTGTGTGTGTGTGTGTGTGTGTGTGTGTGTGTGTGTGTGTGTGTGTGTGTGTGTGTGTGTGTGTGTGTGTGTGTGTTCAATCACAATAGCAGAAACTGTAATTATAAAAGTGTGGAGGATCACGTAACAAACCATGTGTACAGATGATCCCACAGTGTGTTACAACATTAAATACCTTATAGTGTAAAGTAATAGAGCAACAATCAACTACAGTAAAAGTATTAACCAGTCGTTGTCTTTCATAGAAGTATATAACTATATAACTAATACAATTCAATATGATAAAACAATACTTTATTACCTTTCAGCTGTTTAGATGCAGTTAGTCCTTCAGGCTAAGATCTCCTTCTCTCTACTGCCACATAGGGTGTGTGTGTGTGTGTGTGTGTGCATGCGTGTGTGTGTGTGTGTGTGTGTGTGTGTATGTGTGCGTGTGCGTGTGTGTGCGTGTGCGTGTGTGTGCGTGTGCGTGTGTGTGTGTGTGCCTGCCTTCAGTTAAGTTTCATTTCTGACAAAGTTCCCACCCTGCAGTTACTTCCTTTATCCAAAGAGACACGTCAGCATGATAAGTAAATATATGAGAGTTTTGCATGGGTGTGTTGCTCAGTTTTATTGTGATTATTATTACAGCAGCGACTGGTCAAACCTGTTTCATTGTCTGAGACAGAAACACAACTCGGACATAGCAAAGGAAAAAAGCGACTAGATTTGTGATCCGCGCTGTTCGCTCCTTCTGTCGTGTTGTGAAATGTTTATTGAATAGATTGTGTAAATCCCGGCTTCCTGGTGTGTGCTGGACTCGTTCATTTGATATCTTCACATCAGAATATCAGAGCAAACTTTGTTCCAGGGGTCTGTACGGAGAATGGTCCACATCATGTTCCCTCAGGTCGTTAGGATGTGTGGAGAAATCTCTGTAGAGAAGAGAAACGTCTCCGTCAGAGGATACAAGTGCTGAGTGTGACTTCTGACCTTGAGACTCTGACCTGCAGGAAGTGGAGGTCGTCCTCAGTCTGTGAAAGCTGCTCCAGCTCAGTGTGTTTCCTCTGCAGCTCACAGATTTCTCCCTCCAGCTGTTTGATGAGCTCTTTGCTTTGTGTCCGTGTCTCCTTCAGATCCTCAACCTGACTCAGTCTCTCCTGAATCACCTGCTGCAGTTTCATCCTCATCCGCTTTAATTGAATCTGTGGAAAATACAAACGTTGTTATGAACAGAAGCTTGTGATACAGAGTCAGTGTAGTTCATATAAAACCAAACCAGTGTTGCCTCGTTCTCTCAGAGGAATTTATTGTTTTCTTCCTCTTGAGATAAGTTGTGTGTTTGTTTTGTACGACAGGATGTCAGGGACACTTAAAGAACAGATACAGGATTTTTATATTAACACAGGACATATTTCATTTTGGTTAAGGACTTTTTTCATGTCGAATAAATCATTAGATTCGTTTTTTGTTGTATATTTCTATGTGTAGGATTGTTGGGCCTTGGCGGAGACACGTACATTCTCCAGTGAGACTTTACCTTCTTCTTGGCAGCCTCTTTGTGCACAGGGATGATGTGATGGCCCCGGTGTTCTGTCTGGGAACACATGGCACAGACGCATGTCCGGTCGCTCCTGCAGAACCTGTCTAACGGCTTCCCGTGCACTCTGCACACAGGGTCCTCCAGGTTCTTCGCCACACCGATCAAAAGATGGCGCCCAAGGTCCTCGCTCTGGTAGTGCAGCTCCAGGTGAGCGTCGCAGTAGGAGGCCAGACACACCAGGCAGGACTTGACTGCTCGACGCCTCCCTGGGCAGAGGTCACAGGGAACCTCGCCGGCTTTTAGAGGTGCGGCCCCGACCTGGCTCTGTGTGGTGGGGTGTGTCTGGAGCTGGGGTCTGGTGGGGAAGAAGGCCTTGCAGAGGGGGCACTGACAGGAACCACTGATCCTCCAGTATTCTCCTATACAGGCCAGACAGAAGCAGTGTCCACAGGGGAGGGACGCCGGGCGGGTGAACTCATCCAGACAGATGCAGCACAGCTCTGACATCAGTGTCTCTCCTCACATGTGAACACGTGCATGCAGATAAACTGTAAACAGATAATCGTCTCTTCTGTAGAGAAAACAGTTGCATTAGCACAGATTTGCATTAGCAGTTTGGTAATGTTCACATTTTTGTCACGTTTGACACAATTAAAACATCAACAATTATATTTTAACCTATTGATTATAACTATAACTATAACGTCTATATTATTATATAACTATAAATAATGTATTCATCATAATAAAGTGTTAAGGCGCTGAAATTGTTCTATTAAAGATCATTTTTTGCCCCAATTCTGTGAACTGTGAAGTCCTAAGTGAGTGAGTCTGTGTCTGGAGGGAATTGGATGATTCAGTGGGAAACTTCACAGTCAACACATCTTCTTCATGAAGGAGGATGAGTGCACATGGTTCACTGGTGAATTGTGTTTGAATGTGTAGACGTACGAGTGTTGTTGTTAAAGACACGGCCATCGAAAAAGATTCAAACTATAGCTTCTGTTCAATTTGAGCTTCTATGCAAATCTCCAGAAACGCTTCAAAGATTGAAATAAAGGTCGGTACAGCTGTTTGGCCCTTGACCCTCTCAACATTTTCAAGGAGGTTTATATCGGCTGGAGAGGAAATATGCTTATGCAATACAATATACTGTATATCCTCCAGCCAATCAGGATTGAGTATTTTCTGTAATCGTGGTGAAGGGTTAATTCAAGATGGCCTGTGGATTGCGTCGTAGGTTACATGCAGTAAAAGTATATACGATAAAATCATATTTCTGGTTGTGGAGTCGTATTGATGTTCCAGCTAAAACATCCTGAAGAGTGTTAATTCTTTTCTGCTTATTCAATTCATGTGAACTATAAAGAATGTCCACTACACCGCCTGGTGTTTACATTTTACTACACATAGTACATGATAACACAACAGTACTGCAGTAATTTAAATGAATAAATAACATAAATAAAACACCATGAAGATAAAAATACACAAGTCTCGTACCGTATGTGTCCCGAGGCTGTAGCAGTGTTGAGTTCCAGTCGTGTCCCCTGGTTCCTCTCCAGAAAGGAGAAGACACACCTCTGCTGGACTCTGTCACTTCCTGGACGCTCGTAGGACTCACCTGATAAAGCAGCTGGTGTCCTCGCAGCGTCTCAGCTCAATCTCCACACAAAGCTCGGTGCAGTAATAATGCAAACACACACACACACTTGGTCTTTCAACTTTTATTTTAGTTTGAAGTTAAGTGTCCATTGAAACATTAAAAACAAAGATTTGTCACATTTTGACGGCACTGAAGAATGTTTGAGGGCTGATATAGGCTATATTTAGACTTTAGTATAATAATGATTAATAAAAAGAAAACACAAACACAACCAAACCTATTGACCTTTAATTAAGAAAAACTAAATCTACGAACACACCTTTCTGCTTTGTTTATTCACTACAAAAAGTTAAACTGAATCGGTGAGACCGGTTCAACCAGCCCAGGAAGCTACCATTAGCTTAATTAGCTATTTATCAACAGTTGATGAAGTCTGTTATAGAAAGTTAGTAAATATTCCTGCTGGTAGCTTGTTTTGGTCATAAGGATTTTGACTTTACCGCGCACAGACGTAGCAAACGGACGTGCAGCAGACGGAGGTGCGTGAACTATCTATTCCGCTGTAGTAATGTACAGATTTGGGCTGTAGTGGGTTTCAGAGGGTTTAACCTCAGGGGACCTCGGTTGGGTTTGGAGCTTTTGACCTTCGAACAACTTTTTTCTGTTCAGGTCTTCTTTAAGTTTGTCAAGGGACTGAATCAAAGATGCTCGATCGTACATACAAGTTATAACCAAGGGCTCGGATTTCTTCATCCAGCTGTACAGATAGAAGTACGGGAACAGCGTCTCTGTGAAAGTCTTTCTCGTGAAAGAGTGAATGTGTAACTCTTCATCTACATCATAGAAAGACACTCTTCCTTCCTCATAGTCCAGATAAATGCCTACTCTTCTCGGCCGGGGACACAGGTGGAGAGCTTTGTGTGGTAAACAGTGGACTTGATAATCATAGCCCTTCTTTCCAATGGAGAAGAATCCATTCCCTGTTTTCAGAGTGACCCTCCCTGTTCTGGTTACCGTTTCCTTGGCAACACCAACATCCCAGTCGTTTCTACGGCCCACTTGGACTTCCCAGTAGTGTCGTCCAGAGCTGAAGCCCCTCGTCCCAAAAACCGCGGGCCGGTCGAACCTCTCTGAGCCACCAGACCATGTGGGGCTTGCAGGTTTTGAGTACTTGAGGCGTTTCCCCTCTTCAGTCACCACGAGGCCGTCACCAGCTGTGGCTCGGTCAAACGTCACGGACTCTGAAAAGGTTCAATTTAGTTTTAAAGCTCTCAACTTGAGAACAATGAAGGGAATTAAAAGTATTTTATAATCTCACCTTTATATTGTCTCATTCTGGTCAGTTCTGTAAGAAGATAAATCACAACATATATATGGAAAAGTGGCGATTTAGAGACATCTTCGCAGATTAAGCAAATACTGAAGATATTTACCTGTTTTTGTCAGAGATCTAAGTTCTGCTTGAAAACTGAGCACGAGATGAGACGTGGCTCTCCTCAGGGTCTGCACACACAGGTCCGAGTAAACCCGGATGTTTGACCAGTTCTTCGTGTCCGACACGTTGCTCAGGGCTTGCAAAGTCTGAAAAGATTCACGAGGGCATCATGGGGCTGAATTTGTTACTGAAATCCAACCATTTGCACCAAAAAGCACATAGAGAACATCAAAAACAAGATATGTAGTTGGAGCCGGTCGATAATTAGCTGATCAGAGAATAAAATAACCTGCAGAAGCTGAAGGGGGTCGTCTTTTTGTGAAAGCTCCTCCAACTCCGAGTGCCTCCTCTGCAGTTCTGTGATTTCCGTGTGCAGCTCTTGAATCACTGCTTTGTCTTTCTCTTGTGATTTTGTGAGCTTTGCTTCTATGCACGATTTCAGTTTCGTTTGCAGCCTTTGCACTTGACTGATCAAAGTACTGAAGAGCTGATCGCTGCAGTCCATCTCTTTGTGAGCTTTCTCCTGAAATCAAAAACCATGTTATCAGCAAAGGTTTATACTATATTGTAAAATGCTGCATGTGCAATGTACCTCGTTACTCACTCTGCTCATTTCAGAGGAATCTGTGAATTCCTTTGTCTTTTCCCTTCTTTCCTCAATCATCTTTTTTATCTCTGCTTTCTTGGACTCAATATTTTGCTGAAATTTAGAATTTCAAGACAAACAAATGGGATTAAAACAATCATGTCATCCTCTAAGATTTAAGTTGACGTATTAAGGCATTTCAGAAGATGAAGTTTAATGTAAAAAAGCATCTGTTTTACTTTCTGCCGAGCCCCTTCTTCTTCCACCGGCACAGTCTCGTGCTCTTTGTGCTCCGTCTCCCTGCACAGCAGACAGATGCACGCCCCCTCGTGTCGGCAGAAGAGCTCCAGGATCCTCTCGTGCTTCTCGCACACCCTCTCCTCCAGGTTCTCCAGCGGGTCGACCAGCTTGTGTCTCATCAGGGGGGGAACTCTCAGGTGAGGCTCCAGGTGGACTTCGCAGTATGACGTCAGACACACCAGGCACGACTTCTGGGCCTTGAACTTCAGTTCCGTGCACACATCACACTTGACGTGAGAAAGCTCATCGATGCTCTCAGTTGTCTCCACTTTTCTCCTCTTCACTTGGACGGAAATCTCCTGGATGACCGTGTTTGTGGAGACCTCGGGCCTCACGTGGAATCTCTTATTACAAGCTGGGCAGTGGCACAACTCGCTGCCGTCCCAGCGCTCGCTGAGGCAGGTCTTACAGAAGTTGTGACCACAAGGTGTAGTGACTGGGTCGCTGAACACTTTCCCACAAAGGGAACACTGGAACTGATCCTCTGACAACAAGGCAAAGTGCGAAGACATCATGGAATCGCTGTGAGAGAATGATACAAGTTATGTACGTGTCTGGATTCAACCATCTACTCTGAACCTGTTTATGAAGTGAGTCATGATCCACCCAGTGAGTCATACTCATGTGAATCATTTGGCTCATCACATTTCTACAGGTCTGTATTTTTAGAAGCAAAAACAACAGAAGAACTACCAAACAGCTCGAATTATAACTCACCTGATCTCCAGAGTTTCGTAAATTCCAGAAACGTAGGTGGTCTTTCACATGTGAGACCAGACTCAGTTATTAAGGCTCAACGATGCAACTATCGAGTCTTACGTGGAAACACTGACGAGCCCTGAGAAGCTGTGGGTGCTCCCCCACAGGAGGCGTGGCCGAGTGGCGTCAGTTTACTGAAGTGAAACCTTCATTCATGAAGCCAGAAACAAAAACATTGAACTCATTTATTTCTGCAAACCATGAACACACTTCTCTTACCGCATACAGGTCATTCATGCTTCAGTAAAAATCGACATGCAGCTGTGAATTTTTGTTATGCATTTGTAATAATAGATTCTATGCAGGAAAATATGCTTTGTCACATTCTTGGCCAGATCAATACGCCTACAACTGGTTAGCTTAGCTTAGCTTAGCATAAAGACGAGAAACAGAGAGTCTGGCTCCATCCACCAATCTGGTCAAATCATAGACTGAATTTAAAAATAGACGACATGACACCTGCAAAAGATGAAGCCAAATCATCTTGATCGCCCCCTGGTGGCTGGCTGCAGTACACCCACTCTCTCCACTGAGCTAAGCTAAGCTAAGCACCTTCTGTGTGGGGGTTCATATTTAACAGACATGACAATCATATAAATCTTCTTATTTGACTCTCAACACGAAAAAAAAAGTATTTTCCAAAACAAAGAACTTTCCTTTAAGGTTTGAAGCCATGAGCTGATATGAATACATGAGGTGTATAATTACCATGTTAGCTACATTCTATACGTAATAAATATACATAAATCACAGGATTTAATTTAAACAGGAACAACGATACAGTCACGTTTCTCATTTCTTTCACTGTCAGTCGTGTGCTTAGTTTTGCTTGATCGTGGTTTTCTCGTTCACGGGACGGATGGCGATGGTATCCGAGGCTTTGTCGCAGCAGTACAGGTAGAAAAAAGGCTGAATCTTCTCCTTGAACGCATCTTGGAACGTGTAAATATGGGTCCGAGCTCTCACGTCGTAAAAGGACACTTGACCCTCCTCGTGGTCCACGTACACGCCCACCCGCCTGGGCCTGGGGTCGAGGGGGATCGGTAAGGGCGGAGACGTCGACACCCGGTACCCGTGGCCTTTCTTCATGGCCAGAGCCCAGTAGCCTTGAGTGGTGCTCACAGAGATCCGGCCCTTTCTGTTCACCGACGACCTGGCGACTCCCAGGTACCAGTCGTCCTTGTCCCCCACCTGGACCTCCCAGTAGTGTCTCCCCGAGGTGAAGCCCTCTCGGCCCAGGACGATGACCACCGTGTCGAAGCGGTCAGGGAGGTCGGGGAGGTCCTGCCACGCCCCCAAGTGTCTCACCTGGTGTCTGTCCTGAGAAAGCTGCAGCCACGGGTTGGCGCTGTCGGGGTCCAGAGTCACGTCCACTGTGGAAACACGACAGATTTATTGTGTTGGACCATTTTCGAAATAAAAAAAACAGAAACCAAAAGCAAAAGGGAGAAACTTTACCTGTATAATTCAAAACCTTTTTGATCTCTGTGAACAACAAAAGACAGAATTATCCGAGGATTTATTCGTCTTCTTCTGGAAACATTCAAGATAAACTGGGAATTCAAAGAAGATCTTACCACTATCGGCCAGTTTGTCAATCATTTCGTTTAACAACGGCTCCAGTTTGGACACGGACCTCCTGATCATGCCTACACACATGTCGGTGGGAACACTGGTGTCGGACCAGTCTTTAACCGATGGAGTTGTGCTCAGTGCAGGGAAACTCTACAGAGACACGGCACAAGACATAATAAGAAACAAATACCCCATTTTTAAAATCCTGTCCAACGGCCTATTTGTGTTTTAAAAGTTTCCAGGAGTTCGTTATCTCTCCTCGTCAACACACATCCCCTTCACCTTTAAGAAATGAATGTGGTCGGTCCGAGCCACCTTCTCTAAGTCTGAATTCCTCCTCTTCAGCTCAGTGATTTCATGCTCCAGGTCCGAGATGAGACCCTCGGCCCACCTCTCCGTCTGCCTCTGCTTCTCCTCCATGGCCAGAACCAGCTCGGCCTGAGACCTCTGGATGGATCGCACCAGCTCGGAGAAGACCTGCATGCTCTGCTGGATCTCCCCCTGAGCACTGGCCTGAAAACACAGGTCTACGTGGAATAACTGTGGAAATGAAAGAGCCGGCAGCACATTGGATCTGCGGAGGACTCACTTTGTTGAGCTCCAGAGAACGTTTGATCTCCTCCACCTTCTTCTCTCTGTCCTGGATCATCTGCTGGACGTCCATCTCTGTCCTCTTCAGCTGAGCCTGCACAACATCATGTCACAAACATGGCTGACCCAGGCATTTGAACAATCCTGCAATTATTTTTTTATTAAATTATTTATTTACTGTGTTTTTATGGGATAAACACTTAATTTAAATTAAATAATTAATAAAAGGATACATTTCTGTGTCTCACCTTTTTCTCCGTCCACTCTCTCTCCACGGGGACGGTGTAGTGCGCCCGGTGGTCGGTCTCCGTGCAGAGGACGCAGACGCACATCTGGTCCTTCTTACAGAACAGCTCCAGCAGCCTCTCGTGCTTCGGACACATCCTGTCCTCCATGTTGGCCACGGGGTCCATCAGCTTGTGCTTGGTGAACCTGGCGGCGTGAGACTTGTGGTGCTCCTCGCAGTAGGAGGTGAGACACACCAGGCAGGATTTGACCGCTCTCGGCCTCCCCTCCCCGAGGCAGACGTCGCACAGGACGTCCTCCCAGGAAGGATGTGGGGGGGAGGCGGAGGGCGAGGTTTGGGGAGATGGGATTTGAGGTGAGGGTGGAGGTGCTGTTTGGGGCAGTGGAGGAGCTGCAGCCTGAGCTGTGGTGTGGGGTGAAGGTGGAGGAGAAGGTTTGGGCGCCGACACAGACGGGATCAATGGAGGTAACTCTTCTTGATGTTGCCTCTTGTCCTCTGGGGTTTGTCTCCTTCTCTCCTCCTCTTGCGTCAGCTCCTCCACAAGCTGCTCCTTCTCCAGAAGCCTCTCCTCATCCTCCTTTTTCCTTCTCTCCATTGTCCACTTCTTCTCTTTCCTCTCCTCCTCCTGTGTGCTCTCCTTCCCTTCCACACCCCTCACCCTGATCTCCTTGAACTGCTCTGCGATTTCCCTCAGCACGGTATTAACACTGATATCAGGCCGTTTGTGGAAGGACTTCTTACACATGGGACACTGGTACAAGGGGCTGGTTTTCCAGTATCCCAGGATGCAGCCCTGGCAGAAGTTGTGTCCGCAGGGGATGGACACGGGGTTGGTGAAGACATCAAGGCAGATTGAGCAGTGCACCTGCTCTTCGGAGAGGTTCCCGGTCGTGGCCATCCCTAGACGGCGGAGAGGCAGCGTCATTTTCAACGCAAGTAACCTCTGAACGGGGCATCAAACCTGCTGTGATATTGAGGTGGCTCTGGTTAGATGGTGTGAAACGTTATTTGGCGTCATGTGCATGCAAATCCAGAAAGCAAAGCATGATGGGAATCATTAAGTGTTAGAAATCATAGACTAAACGTCCTGAAAACATAAAGGTTCTGATAGTTTAAGGTTTTAGGCTGATGAGGTCAACAGTGGAGTTCATTCGTTTGATTCTTAACGAGATTACGCAAAACGTACTGATCTGATTTTACTGAAAGTTGGTGGAAGGATACGAGCCAGGGAAAAGGGTTACTACCTTTCAGAGTTGATTTGATTGAGGGGGTGGATCCAGGAAGTATGAAATGAACACAAAGGGGAATCTTTTACATGAATGTTTCAGCTCTTTCTACAGGAGAAATATTGTAATAGATAATCTGTCAAATTACCTCAAATGATTTATTTACCTCATGGTGTGTTGATACTTATCTGTGAATATCAACTACTAAAAATATTCATTTCCCTTAAATTAACTCCTAATCTTTTCTTTTTAAGGATCAATCCTTGCAGCTTCGAACTCATTTATCAGCTTGCCCTCTGCATGTGTGTGAATCAGTCAGTGAAGTTGACTTCTGAGACGTGCAGCTCTCTGCGTCAGGCCTTGTTATTCATGGAGGAGCAGATTAAAACCTTTCCAAAAATACAACACAAGCCTGCGACCGTCACCTGAACCAGAATCCAGGTTAGTTTCAGTTCTAAGCGTTTCCAAAAAATTTTAAACTCAACTTTCTTTTTCTACCAAACCTTTATTTGAATTTGTTCAACGCTGACTGTATTAGAAAAAAGTCCTAAATTTAGGCCACAGCTCGTAAATTGGATAAACAGATATTTAGAAAATCCCTAAATACAACAGCAACACTCCCCTTAGGGATTAGAGAAGCAGATGTGAAAGTGTGGAAATTAAAAAGCGTGAGAGGACGGACAGAAAAGGACAGAAATCTGGAGACACTCACCAACGAGCAGCTGCCTCGACTCTCGGCTGTTCACTGACACTTGAGCCCGGCGGTAACCAAACTAACACACTCACCTCGGACCCAAAATACACCCCCCCCCCCCCCTCCCTCTTACCCCAGATACAGATTTATACCCCCTGGTCACGGCCCTGGGAACGAGATCCAGGAGGAGGACCTGGACCCAGAGTCTCGCTCGGGTCACATTCAGGAGAGACACAATACAAACGCTGCACAACCGATTCAAGTCTGTTTGTTTTTATGGCTTCAATTGTATTTTTCTTGAAGGTGGAAACATTTTAAACTGATATGAATAATTCAAATTTGGGACTTTCTCAACTCTCAAGTATTTTTTGTTTGTTGCGTCAAACTATGGAAATATTTGTTTTGTTTCATTTTATTAACTTAAATTAAAAATGAGCGGCTACAAATATACAGCACGTTACAGTTACAAAAATATAAGTGATATAAAGTACGAGTTCTTACCAGCTAGTATCTCTACTAGCTTAACTGCTTAAGCTAAGCTAATTAGCTTCACAGTTAGAATACAAGCACGAGAGGTGTATTGATTATTATATTGACAAACCCAGAAGGCTGCTCACCTCAGCATTGATTTGAACTTGTGTTTTCTGGTATTTTCGCTCTGTTTTGGTCTCCACCAACTTCTGCTGGACCGGTTGCATATTGCTTGTTTATCATTGTGTGTTTTTGACCCCTGAAAAGAAACAGCTCACTACGACTTGAGACGGGCAGATGAGCGGAAACTGAACCGAAAGAGGAGAAAACACTGTGACTGATCATCTTTATTGAACAAGTTTAAAAAGACAGTACAAAAGCAGGCACTTGATATAAAAATACAGAATAATATATATTGCCTAGTGTTGTTTTAAAAAGTCATAGGTCAACATGTTGTAGAATATGCCCTTTGCAAATAAAGTCAATATGTACAGAGCCTCTCATTTAGTCCTGAGACTGCAGACGTTACACTTCATTGTTTTCATCTGTAAAGTCTCTGGAACCTCAGAGTCACAGTTAAACACAGGTTTACACAAAGGAAAGAGCCAAAGTGCAGCATCACTCACACTTAACTACGTCCTTAACACGTCCTTCACTGGATTTAACGCCTTTATATTATTTATTTTTTATATACAAGCGTGTACAGCAGAATGGAACTACTAACGCGTATCTACTTCTTTGTAATGTCGTCAGTCAATACGTGTTACGTCCATGTTACAGTTTGGTTTCTATTGGCCAAACACACATTGATAACACAATCCTGCTTTAAAGCAACACTATGTTACCTTTACTGAGCAACAGCGCCCTCTGCAGACACAAATGATTCATTGTGTTTGGCTAACATGTGACTGCGTGTCTCAGGTGTGTTTAACAGGGCTAATAACGAGAGGAGAAGTGTTCTTGCCCTCCTGGATGAGACACGGGCTGAAGATCGGATACAGACTCTCACTGAAGGAATCAGAAAACGTGTAGAGATGCAGCCGCGCCTTCACGTCGTAGAACGAAATCCGGCCTCCGTCGTAATCCAGGAAGATCCCCACTTTACTGGGTTGGAACTGGAGCATCAGAGGCAGGCGGGACGATGCCAGGGCCTTCACCTCGCCGTTCTTCAGCCACAGACACCAGTACCCGCCCTCGGGACTCAGCTTGATCTCGCCCTTGCGGCGAGCTGAAGCACGGGTCACACCGAACGTCCAGGCCGTCTTGCGCCCCAAGTCCACCTCCCAGTAGTGACGCCCGGAGCTGAGGCCCTCTCGGCCCAGGACGAAGAGGGCGGGGCTGAAGCGTTTGGGACCCTCGGTGTGGGGGGTCTTACGCTCCTCATACCTCACCTGGCGACCGTCTTCGGACACAACCAGGTTCCTCTGGGCCGTGGCAGAGTCCAGAATCACCTCACCTGCACAGGACGGAGCAGAGGTCGTGTCACTTCAACTGTTTCAGACATGCACCAATCTCAGAGACTCTGAATGGCGCCATCTTGTGGAGAACTGACTATTATGTCACGGTTTGGTTGCACTCTTTTCAACCCAGGACAGAACAAAGCACAAGTGCAAACCAATAATGTATCACCAAGATAAAAGCTCGAAGTGGAACTCACTGGAGTAGTTCTGCACCTTCCGGAGTTCTGCCGGAGAGAGAAAGAGAAACACAACGTGAGTGAGTCACTCGGAGTCAGAGCAGACGACACGTGGGTGACAAACATGTCGCTCTAATCCTGAGCTGTCAACCATCGAGACATGTGCTGCTGTCAGTCAACTCCGGGCCACACGGACCAACTGGGGCATCGACACTATCTCCATCTGTCCTGCCCTGTTGTGTGTGTGTGTGTGTGTTAAAGTGTGTGTGTGTAGCGGTTAGTGCGATGACGGGGGATTTCTATTTCAAAGCACTTGGACCGTGACCTACAGCTTCCTGTCCAGAGGATGGATTTTACTGTAGGTTTTTATTTTGTATCTGAATACAAACACATGGAATCTCCTCATGGAGGCGGAGACACTTGTGTATCTTTAACATCGCGTTCGGTCGTTTCCCAGTGACACATTCACCAGCTTCCTTTACCTTTCGCGTACAGTCTCTTCAGCTCCTCCTGGAACTTGTCCATGAGGCTGCTGACGGACGAGCGGATGGTTCCCAGGTAGAGGTCGGTGTTGATGCTGACCGCCGACCAATCAGTGGGCTCAGGCGGGGGCGGCAACGTCACGATATTCTACGGGAAACGGGAAAGGGGAAAGGGGAAAGGGGAAAGGTTATACAAGGCACGATGAAATGAAAGTTTAATGAAGTCTTGGCAGTGAGAAGAAAAAGGCTGAATATGAAGCTGCCGTGGAACTCGGTGATTTCTAGATTTACGAGGTGATGCTCCCCAGATTTGCAGATTTGCCATCGGTCTGTGTAAGAGCCGTCTGCACGTCGTCAGTTTGACAGAGGACATGGATGCAGGATTTAGTCCAGAGCAGCAATCATCAGTTCCAGAGACTGTATCTGTCTTTGCTTCCTCTCAAACCTCAGAGAGAGAATCTAAATCTGCAAACTCAGCAGAATCAACACTTTATAAACAGCCCGGGATAAAACCACAAGATCAGAAACATCTCAGCAGCAAGTCACAGACGAGATAATATTTAAAGATGTACGACATGACAGCTCCCAGAAGTGAAGCCAAAGTGTCCTGGCTGCAGTGTGGGATCCTGGGACTTCCCCCACGTGTCTCACCTGAAGGAAGATGACTTTGTCCTGGGTCTTTGCGTACGCCTCCAGCTCGTTGCTCCTCCTCCTCAGCTGACTCAGCTCGTTCTCCAGCCCCCGAGCCAGGTCCTGGGCGTGGCGCTCGGCCTCGCGCTGCCGCGTGGCGATCAGCTCCACCAGCTCCGCCTGACTCTGCTCCACCAGCCGCTGCAGCTCGGCGTAAACCTGCCAGCTCTCCTCCAGCTCCTTCTGAGCACTGGCCTGCAGAAGAGACGGCTGTTACAGTTACTGTTCGGCTTTTCAAACCAGCGGCAAGTGACAGGTTAGATGACGAAGTCTGCTTGAAATAAAGATGGACGACAAGACAGCCTCCAAAAGTGAAGCCAAAGCCGCTCAATCGCCCCCTGGTGCCTGTCTGCAGTATAACCCTGCCTCCTCCATGTTAGCAGATGGGAAACGTCAAAGTATAATACAGTGGAATACATTGATACAAGTGAAATACATTGATACAAATTCTAATTTAACAGAATTAAGATCCACCTTTCTTAAGAACGGACCTAATTAGACTCGAACAAATCAACTAATGCCACAGCTCCTTTCATCTATTGTTCCCTGTGTGTGTCTCCTGCTCGAACAACTCGACAAACTGGTTTCATCCTTCACACTTTTACACTTGAACTCTGCACACGTTTCTACACTTTGACATTTCTCTCATTCAAAACACACACACACACACACACACACACACACACACACACACACACACACACACACACACACACACACACACACACACACACACACACACACACACACACACACACACACACACACACGTAACTTGATCCTCAATGTATTTGTAAAAGTAGTATCAATATGTCACCGAGCAGGAAATGAAGAACTGAACCAGGAAAGAAATTGTACTATTTCTACGTTCTATACATTTTACTAATAATCTGTATTATATCCTTCTATTGTTATTTTGGATTGTTTATTTTGGATTCTGTTTTTTTTTTAATTGTATTTATATGGACCCGGAAGTGAGTAAATAAAGGTTCATGTTATTATTACTTATTATACTATATTGAGAAACCATTAAAAACATTTCAGTCATTTCCTCCTGCAGCTACATCACAATCCCGTCATTTGTATGAAGATAAACTGGTTCATCTTCAGCGTGCCTCTCGTGCTTGAGGCCAGTTTTCCAGGAGGTGAACACAAGGTGTGTTTACGCCGGTCGCACCGGTTCAACGGCCTCAGACGTGGATCTGAGAAAAACAAACCTCCTCCTCCTCCTCCTCCTCCTCCTCAGAGAACGAGCGGCATGAGGAGGACGTGTTCACGGGGAAAGAGGTGTTTTTACAGAAGTGGGAGGTGTTTAATTAAAAGATCATCTCGGGGTCACGTGTTGCAGTTTCCTTAAATTAATGAGATCAATATTAAAGTCGAACTCCTTGTGTGAGTATTAAATGCAGAGTTGATCAAAAAAGGAGCTAAAAGTCTCATCAAATCTGGATTCTTGCTCTTGACGTAAAAAGAGTTGAAATTCGACACCTGAACTTTCCAACCCGGTGTTTGGCCTCTGATAACATCTGTGCCAGCAGAGTTCCTGCACCCATTGGACGGTACTAGCTGTCAGTCACACGCTTTATGGTCCATTTGACTCTGAATGGATCATAATTTACTAAATGAACTAGAGATTGGGACGAAAACCTATTTAGGAAAATGTTTACAGACGTTATAAGTCAAGTGAAAGGGACATTTTCTCGTAGAGTAGACTATATATATATATAAATATATATATAAAGACAGTGGGGGGGCTTTCTGCCGGTCTTCACGGCTCAGTCCCGTCTCATCCTGAGCCGTTTGAAGCTCTGAGCTCTCACCTTGATGACCTTGATGGACTGTTTGATCTCCTCCAGTTTCTTGGCTCTCTCCTTGATCAGATGTTTCAGCTCTGACCTTCTCTTTCCCACGTTGCTCTGTGGGAAGAAAGTCAGGATTGTGGGTCACTGGAATCAACATGACACAAACTCTCATTACATTTGTCCTTCTTCAGGTACTTTCAGGACAAGATAGGAAATCTAGACCTGCTCGTATACGGTGAATACTCATCATTCTATCTTTATTTCCATATATTGAGTCTCACCATTTTCTTCTTCCACTCGTGGTCGGCGGTGACGATGTCGTGGGACTTGTGCGTGGCCTCGGCGCAGGCCGTGCAGATGCAGACGTGGTCGGTGCGGCAGTAGACGTCCACGAGACGTTCGTGTTTCTTGCAGATCTTCTCCTCCAGGTGGAAAGTGGGTTCGATCAGACGATGACACGACAAAGACTTCACCTGCATGAAGGGATGGAGAGAATTGGGTTTTTGAATGTGTGAACGTAACAAACCCAACGTCTAATATTTAAGGTTTTAGCATCTGTGGTGAAGATTTTGTATGTTTTGTATCTCATCTTATTTTTGTAATATTTTGAGTGTGGTGTTCATATGAGCCATCTCAGGTTTCTACCACAGCCCACATCTATTTTGACCTTTTTGTGATGCCGTAGGTGCGTCTCACAGAACGACCCGGGACAGGTCACACAAGACTTCAGCGCCTTTAACTTCCTCCCAATGCAGGCGTCACAGGGAACTTCCCCAGGCCGGGCAAACTCCCCAGTATCGATCCCTGATGAGACCCCGTGGCCCGAATCTGAGCTCAGGTTCAGCGTGGACCCCCGTGAGGAGGCCCCCCCGTCCACGGTGGCCCCTCCGGCCATCATCAGCCCCTGAAACTGGGAGGAGATCTCAGCCAGGACCCTGTTGACGCTCATCTCGGGCTTCTTGGAGTAGTTCTTCTTGCACATGGGGCAGGAGAGCTTCTTGCTGTGGTTCCAGTAGCCCAGCAGGCAGGCCTTGCAGAAGCTGTGGCCGCAGGGCGTGGACACGGGCTCCACGAACACCTCCAGGCAGATGGAGCAGCTGAACTGGTCCTCGGAGAGGACGCGGCCTCCCGGAGAGCTGATGCCTGCAAGAGGGAGGAAAAACCGGAGACAAGATTATTCACAGTTACATTAGAAAATTACTTCATATGTAGAAGTAGAAGGTAGAAGACGCCAAGGATCAACAATTTAATTTGGATCTGCAACAAAATACACACGGATCCAATTGTTTGCACTTTAACCTTATTCATTCTTGAGTTTTTCTCCTGACCAATACCACATCCTTCCACCAAGTTTCGTAATCCTGCCGTGAAACAAGCGCAGATGAAAACCTCCTTGGACTAAATCACAGACGACTCTCTCCTCTCGTCCAGCAGGATCGTTCCCACCTTCATCTCATGTATGAGGCTGAAGACGAGTGACGTGAATGAAACTGTGAATTGCTGTGAAACTGCCTGAGAACGGATTTCAAGTCGTCTCCCATCATTTAAATTAGACTAAAAGTGACTTCTTCGATCTGAACGTAGACTTTACGAGCTGAACCACAACAGAGACAGGATGTTCTCTAAATCCACACTGTGAGGGACAAACCGTGTTAAAGTGTTGAATAACTCAGGTTGAGAGGAGCAGGGCTGATGTTCAATGGGCTGAAGAAACGTGGCTTTACACGGCGTTAAATTCAGTCTGACAGGGTCAAAGGTCGGTTTCAATCTGTCTCTGATCCTTTATTGGCTCAGGAATTAGGTCATAAAGAGTCACAGAGAAAGACGAGAAGGAACAATGTGTGAAATGAGATTATTTAGTGTCATGACCTGAAATCTCTGCTACATGACGACTTGTTAATGATTTCAAATGTATCGGGAAGTGTTTAAGTTTCTACCTGAGGAGCAGAAAGAAAAGAAAGTTTGAGCAGTTGTTCCTCTTTCACCCAAATCCATAAAGAATTATTTAATCTTAACCATATACTCATAAACCAAAGGCCCTGTCCTAATCACCTGGTGCAATGGTGATTCAACATCTTACAGGAGAACCTGGGAATCAAACTGCCGACACAACAATTAATGGAGACTTTTTAAACTCCCAAAACAAACATTTCAAAAGGTGAGTTTTTAGTTATTAAATGCTGTTGTTGAAAGTACAACTTTGGCCACTAGGGGTCTCTCAATCAAAACAACAACAACGTGAAGCAGCGTGGGATCATGGGAGTTGTTGTCTTCACCTGAAGCAACTCACGCGTTACGCACCCGCGTTACGTACAGACACGAATATGACACAATTAAAAAGGAGGAATTACAGAAGGAATCATCACGTGTGGCTGCAGAGGGCGCTGTTGCTCCGTAAGAGTTACGTAGTGTCGCGTCTCGTACATAAATATTGTATGTAAGTACGAGTTATTTAGTTGATTATCATATTTTGGAAAAGATATTTGTTGATGAAGAAGAGCGTGGGGATTCGACGCCTTGTGCTAATGTTCAGGGAGGTGGTTTGAAGATGAAAGAACAAACATCTGAAACACGACTCGTTAGACGACGTCTGTGATCGAGAAGAAGCAGAAAAATCCTCCGATTGAGACGAGAAACGAGAGAAAAACGTCTTTTTCACGACGCGATTCAAACCTTCGCCTCCAGAGAACATGGAGCCGTTTGTCTCAGACAGGAAGTGCCTTTAAAGGCGTCATTCTGTCCAGCGGTGTGAGGAACAATGAGAGGAATGTGGAAACTCAGGACCTTCTACCTCTCGGCTGCAGGTTTAAAAGAAAACACCACCTGGGCTGTGAACCCACGCTGGGACCAGCTAGAGAAATAAAACACTGTTATCGTTTTACTGTTAAATCCTTCAAATGTCCTCTGATCGATGTGGACGTGACAGAATCAATATTCGTAAAGAAATGAACGTTTTTTAACTTTCGCCGAGGAGGTTATGTTTTCACCTGTGACTCTGTTTGTTTGTTTACCCCCCCACTGTTCTTATTTATGTTCCACTTTCTTTAATTAAGTTTTATGTTAAATAACAAATGATCAAGGTTTTCACACCACCTCCTTTCTTCACTTCTACTCTACGAACAAAATAATCATGTGTAGGATTATTCTAGTTATTAAATGTAATCATATATATTCTGATAGTTATACATAGTCATTCATAACAGGACAT
>NC_047168.1:15451129-15498201 GCF_009819705.1 Hippoglossus hippoglossus
TTATTTGAAACCTTTAGTTACTCGATGAATTTAGAGACTGATCTAAGACGTGAGAGGGCGGCACGCTGGTAGAGTGGTTAGCACTCTCATAGCAAGATGGCTCCCGGTTTGAGTGGTTGTTTGCATGTCGGCCCTGTGATTCGCCAGCGACCTGAGAGGGTTGTTGTCCGCCTCTCGCCCCAATGTCAGCTGGGATGAGTGTGTCCAATGTGCTGCACAACCCGAATCAAACGCTGAATCCGAGGGATTTAAATTCAAATCCCCACTTCTGCTTCTTTACGTGTCACCACCTCTTGTTCAGAAGAGGATTTTCCCTGGAAGCAGCGACCTCCATCGACATCGGCAGCCTCGCGAAGACCTGTCACCGCCGCTGAGCGAACGCAGGCTGTGCAGCTGCGTGGACGTGAAACAAAGACAAAACACAATCCCAGCGCTAAATCAAAACACAATATACGCTGCCTCTCAAGGGATTTCTTTTATTTTTAGCCTAACAATCACTGACAGGCATGTTTCCCCCCCCCCCTCCTGTAGCTTCAGCCCCCTGACGCGAGCAGCTGATGAAAAGCTGCAGCGCTTCATTCACATGCAGGACTCAATGTGTGAGCTGCTCTGTTCCTGCAGCTCCTGCCTGTTGCTGCATGTGCTCAGTGTGTGTGTGTGTGTGTGTGTGTGTGCGTGTGTGTGTGTGTGTGTGTGTGTGTGTGTGTGTGTGTGTGTGTGTGTGTGTGTGTGTGTGTGTGTGTGTGTGTGTGTGTGTGTGTGGGAGGTGAATCACTGTGAATCCTTTTACTGTAACATGTGTATCACACGCGTATCAGGTAAAACCTTAACATGCATCACAGGCTTTTGTTGCCCTGATGAACATGTGCAGCTGAGACGTGTATTCGGGCCAAACTGGGATTTTCAGTAAATCATATTCTGCTTAAACAGCTGAGGACGCTCTGCCACGCTGCAGCTGACAGCAGCGTCCTCCTCCTCCTCCTCCTCCTCCTCCTCCTCCTCCTCCTCCTCCTCCTCTCCCTTCAGATGTGATCTGATCTCATCTGATGCCGTCTGATCTCATCTCGTCGTCCCCCCCCCCCCATCCCGTCTCGTGCAATCTGAGATATCCTGTCCACATATGTCTTAATAAAGCCGCTGACAGCCGGGGAGGACAGCGGACACGCAGCGGCCCTCGTCATGTGATGATGTGAGACGTTTTGAGGTTGAAGATCATGAGGCTCAATAAACAAGTGAAATCCTACCCCTTCAATTATGGAACTTCCAAAAATAGCTGCAGGATTTTCTTTGGTTTTAAAACTCAGCGGTGAAGCCAAAGTTCAGCTGGATTGTTAAAAAGCTGTTTTCTTTCCGTTGTTCCTGAGCAACTTGTTCCAACACAAGTAAAGAAACTCTACATGATTATTCAGTGTGAATAAAAAGTGTCTTTAATGTTCCTTCTATCCCCAAACTCCTCATTTCCTCCTGTTTGATTCATCGCCACCAACAAAGCAGCTTGACCTCTGACCTTCCACATGATGTCTTTACACAACACATGTATGTATCGTGTGTCGAGCAGCGTGGATCCTCTGGTCCTCCCTGTTGACATGTGATAGTTTCACTGCCGGTGTCCGTCTGCCCTAAAGACACGTGATCCTCTCAGTGCAACTTCCCCATTGATCCTGTAACAGAGAAATTGACAAGAGGGGAAATTGATCCTCGATGGAAAAAGGAATTGATCGTCCAGAGAGAAAAGTGATTTGTCAAGAGAAGGAAAAACTGTGACAAAGAAGTGACGGGGACATTTAAGATTTAAGATGCAGATTTAAGATGTTTTATATCTCCTCCATCTCCTCCATGTTAGTGGATACGACAAAAATCAAACCAAAAACATCAAAGTACACATAAATGCGCACGATGGCAGCGTTCGTATCCGTGTATCGTGTTTTAACCGTAAACTTTGGGCTCGAGTTGAAATCAGCACACAGAGAAACGAAGGGAAAGTGAGACCTCTTCCATTTCCCAGAATACTTCTTACCTTTAAACACATAGTTTAAAATATGTATCTGTCGTATCTAAGCTGTGCCGTATATATTTTCTTTGTAGATGTTCTACATGAGTTTCAAAACTCTGTCAGGAGTTAGGATATAAAGACGCTTTCCTACATTTCATTTTTACACTTTGACTGAACTCACACACGTTTAGTTTTATTTCTAATCAGAAATCGTTCGTATTGAAAAACAAACGTTCTGATCTTCAGCCTCGAATCCTGATTCATCCGTTGAGTCAAAGTCGAGGAGAGAGGAGATATTCCTTTCTGGCGCTGAAACCTGTGCTGAGGTTTATTTTCGTTCCATTTACGTTCAGAAACCTTTTGCCAAAACAAACTGGACGAGCTGAGGATCATTATTAAACCGGACAGAATAAAATTATAACATTTCATCTTCAACCTTTTCAACTTCAGACGCCCAAAGCCGGAGCGATGTCTGGTCCCGGGCTCTGATGAATGAACATGTATACACGTGAACTCGCTGCAGAGTTCAAGCACATTCCAGATGTTATCGTGTGATGAAGTGCTTTAAGTTGCTTTCTTGGTCAAACCACTTTTCACCCTCATCTGCTTTCACTTACTGTCGCTCTGCATTTCCCACAATCCCCTGTCTCCTGCAGTAAGAGAATAATAATAATAATAATAATAATAATAATAAAAGCTGTTTCGTGACATTTGCTGCTTCTTACTCATAAGTAAACATGACTTGTGTCTCTATTGGATTCTGATGTAATGAGGTCACTGCTATAGGAAACTATGTATTTCCACTTGTTTCTGTCTGAGCAGTTTTTAAACATTGTGGCTCGATGTTATTTCTGCAAAGAAACGGTTTCTCATAGATTCTGGATTGTTGATGCTTGAGGCGTTTATTAGTGCTGCAGTGAATATTTTAACTTGCCATACCTCGACTGTACTAATGCAGTGGAATGAAGACGCCAAGGAATGGGAAAGTTGTTTTTGATTATACGTATAATGGTGTTTATTCGTACATTTGTTAAAAAATATGTCACTTTGGTGTTTTGGACATTTTTAAATGTTTTTCAATGAAAATACAGTAAATAATGAGGTAAATCGTGTATTTTATGGCTAATATTTAATTGAATCATAATCACACTTGAGGACATTGACCTTTCAGGATATGCCAGGGGACAAATTATGAACGCTGCCATCTTGCACCAGTGAAGCCATTTGGAGCCAGAGACCGTGAAGTCGTGATCCTGGAGTGGGGCCGCGGTATCGAGGTCACGCCCATACACCCGCTCGACCAATCACAAGTCAGTCTCAGCTGTCAATCATGATGTTTCACCTTGTTTTTATAGCATCAAGTAACAAATTGAAATCAAACTTATCAGAAACGTGAACATTTTAACCAACAGTGTGATAAGAACAACCTGAAATGACTCAAAAGCATCTTTGATAAAAACATATTTAACATCTATGTGTCCATGACCCATCCACTAATATGGAGGAGGCCTGGTTTATGACCTAGACTGCAGCCAGCCTCCAGGGGGCGACGGAGACGCTTGGCTTCCCCTCTGGGAGCCGTCATGTCGTCCATCTTTATATACACTTTATGTAATTATGTTCTAATTCATCTTTAAAAAAGCATTTCATATTTAACCGTAAAATGTATTTATTGGGCTTCACATCATTTTCTTATCAACATAAAAAGAGATAATTCAAATGAAGGCTGAGCACAGCTGAGGCCATCACAACACGCCGACCTCCGTGACCCCCGACATGCACACGCGTTCATTTGTGTCAAGGGGATAAGCAAAGGCACTGCGTCCTATTTACCCTCCGTACGACTGCGTGCTCTAAATTCCTGAATTCCAGCTCTGTAATGAAGACGCCGCGTCCCGTCGTCCACGAGGCTGTTTGAAGTGGAACAGCACCCAGAGGGCACCAGATTGAAGCCGGCTCCTGTGGGGGGGGGGGGGGGTTCACACCAATACTACCATCCCCCCCGACGACTCCAGGTCAGAATATCTCCTTCAAGCAACTGAAAATACTTTGGCAGCTCCACATTGAAACAGTTTAATCACGTGTCAAACAAAGAGAAGTGGATCACGGGTTTTTATATCAATTAACTTTACTCCAACAGCGTTTTCACACCTGAAAATACGGATTCAAGCCTAAAGTCTGTGTTATTTTGTTTATATTTAGATTCGGTCGTTTGGACCAGAAACAGGAAGTTGAGCCTTAAGTTGAGGTTTGAACAATAGAAGAAGAAAAAGAAGCGACTCGCAGGATTGATGCAGTTTTTGCCAAAGAGACGTGTGAATGAAATAACAGGGGCCATGAAGCTTTCAGGTGTGAAAACGAGGCCTCAGTGTTTAATGCAAGTTCTCCAACAAAATGGACAAAAGCAAACTGGAGAGAGTTTAAAGCAATATGCAGCAAATTTTATTTAGTGCAGAAAAGACAATACAAGGGGTTGTTCTTGTGCGTTCTCACCTCAGCCACCGTTTCTCGAAAACCAACAACACGTCACAGATTAAAATGTCAAAAATACACAGAGGGAATTAATAGCCTGGAACACACACATCTGGATTTTCACATGCCGTCACGTCAGAAACACAACAGAACTAATGGGGAGGTGGGGGGGGCGTCACGCTAACGCAGGAGTCCACACACATGACAGAAACAGAATTCAATAAACAGAGCGTCAATCGTCGTGGTAGAAGAAGAAGTGATGAGGCAGTAAGAAGATTGGTGGATTGTGAGATGGGGCCCTGTAGAGCTTCCTGATTGGCAGATGCCTCCCTGAAAGGACGGTGGTAACTGATTGGCCGTGCTGTGGAAGCGCTTAGCCCACGCTTCGACGCCACGAGGCGAGCATACAATCATCTCAAACACAAACTAAAATCCTACTCTACGTGTTTCCTGGACTTGATCAAACAGGCGTTTCTTGGCTGTAGCATGGTCACTTACTCTTCTGCCTGGTTTGACTGTTGCTTCACGGCACTACAGACAACATAAATAAAGGGATGCACAAGAACAGATTCTCTAAATATACACGTTTAAATCTCTAAAGTATGGCTTTGATGTCGTTTCTAGGCTGTAACGCTGCGCCCACATGTCCACTGTACCAGTACCAATTACTTCCACTATCAAGTACATTATATCCTTGTCAAGCATAATAAGAAGTGGATGTAGATAAACCTGTACAAGCCGAGGAGAATATTAAGTTAGCAAGCGTGGATTCAGAGAGACGCTGTACAGATGCTGCAGAGGAGACACGTACGTACAAAAGCCGTGGCGGCTGTTTGCCGAGCTCTCGTCTGCCGTGACGTCAAGAGGTTTTTAAGGAGGACGTGGGGACTTCACTTAAGCTGCCTTGGACAAAAACAAACAATACGCAGCTCTGCTCCATTCACGATCACAGCAGCTTTTCATTCCGCCCGTCCTCTCCGCTCATTCGCTCGCCGAACCCCGTGTTCTGTTGCCTTTGGGGGGGAAGTGGAATGAGGTCAGGCTGACAAAGCAAAGCGCGAAACACAACGTCGAAGAAAGAAAGGAAACAAAAGACAGAAAGAAAGAAAGACCAGCGTCTTTGTATTCTATAACGTGTATTACTTAGGTAGGTGGGGGGAGCTAAATGTCTAGATCATCGGGGGGAAATATGAATTATTCATCTGCGACGACAATTCTCAATCTTTATGCACTGTAGCTAAATCGCCAACGATGTTTCACATAGTCAGTGATGAAATTAGACGTTTAAATCTTTTACAAATAAACTTAAACTATTACAGACCTGTGAGGACTTTTAATTTGATTTCTTTGTCATTTTAATATATATTTTAAATAAGGAAGTCGAACTCTTGTGCTCGGTGACAAACCCACACAAAGAATCTAAAGGAATATACAGTTTGGGGGGGGGGGCAAACGCTTTGAAATGGAATCAGCTATCTGTTGGAATTACACGTGCTAACTAGCAGGGCTAACGAAATGTGGCGTTTGTTTTTTTACCCCCAGAGCGAAAAACGAGTGTTCGAACTTTGTCTGCAACAACGACGCCGTCGCTGATAGAAAGAAAAACGCCTGAGAAACCAGAGCTTGGTTTGATCCGAACACACAATGTTCACAAGTGTGTCGCGTTCAGACGCTTCCGTGTGCGAGCGACTTCGAGCAGCTGGATCCAGGAACAGGTGAATGACGGAGGTGGAATCCCCGGTGCTGTCCAGTGAGCTTATCTGTGCTGTTCTCTAACTTGCTAATCCCATCAGGCTCAAGCGCCAACATATCTGCGCCGAATAGATTATTCTTTTGATTTTTTTTAAAGAATTAAAGAGCCACGCGAGCTCGGCTTTTACTCTTCCACACGCCTGCCGAATCAAATCCACCCAAATCCCTTTTACTACGTGTAGGTTCGGTAATTATTTGAAAAGCGTGTCAATCCAGTTACGGGGAGAAAAGGGTTCGAAATGGAACTCAGGTGAAGCCACTGTTCGCTGTGGGGGGGAGGGACCATGTGACGGAGGAGAGCGAGCAGGCGGCCGGGCCGCCATGGCGCCTGGCTTGTGCTGGTTGCGTTTTTTTTTTTTTTTGTTCGTCCTCGAAATAGAAAAGAGGTTACATTCCAATAATAATTCTAGTAATTAGGGGGATTATTATTATTAAAGCAATGGAGAGTAAGTCTGGCTTTCAGAAGCAGTTAAGTGTGCTACATACGAACATCGAGGCTGGAGGGGGGGGGGGGGGTGAAGAGGGACTGTGTGTGCTTGTGTGTGTGTTGTCGTCCCAGAATATGTACAGTGTGTGTGTGTGTGTGTGTGTGTGTGCTTCATTTTTCCTGCTCTGACAAACAAGACGAGTGGTTTTTTTTGTTTGGCGTTTTTCCGTCTCTGTTGTTCTGACCTGAAGGTGACGGGGCTCGGGTTCACGGCCGGCATCTGCTCACAATCATTATCAGGAGTTTATTTAAGGATGCGGCGCCTCGAGTTACCTGCTGCGGCTCCGAGTAACCCGGCACCGAGCGGTGGGGGGGGGCAGTCGGCCACGGGCAGACACCGTTTAAATGTTGTAAATGTGACTTAAAGAGGAGAAGCAATATGATGCTGTCGTGTAGATTAGCAGCTCTCTGTGTCAGAGGCTGCACCGGCTGGGGGGGGGGGGGGCAGAGGCCTTGAGCTCCGTCACGACAACAATGAACTCTTCAGTTTCCATTCTGTCACTTTAGCGTCGTGTTACCAGCCGAACGGGAATATGTATCCCTGCAGAAGAAAATACAGGTGTGACGATGGAGATTTAAGTGAAAACACAACGGGAGTATTTTACATTTTTTTGACAACTCAAGATCCATTGACAATTTTTTTTTTCTTTGCTCCCCCCCCCGGAGCTTTAAACCACATCTGAGAATGGAGTTTGCTCCGTTGTCATGGAGACGGCTCAGTTGTCACATTGCGCCACATCTCTATGACAACCGAGAACACTCCACCGGATGAAGAAGAGCATGAAAGGCAGCTGAGAGCCCCCAGAAGAAGCCGGGAGGCGGACCTTGAGTTAATTCATCAGTCAATTACAACACTCGGGACACAATTCAATTTTCACGGCCGACACCGAGAATTTTGTGAATTTAAGACGTGAGGAATAAAACCCACGACGTGAGGCTCCTGCACCAAACTCCTGCCGGTTTAATCAGATAGAAACAGAGGTGGTGGATTATTCATCATACTTCTTCTCCTCGGACCGGCGCAGCCTCGTCAGATCTAGTGACACGTCGCTCTCTCATTGCTGCTTTTTAAATGAGCAGGTATGAATATTTGAGTGAATTTCCACCGGCGCTCATTGATATTGGACAGCGTCAGGTATCACTGGGGGGGGGGGGGGGGGGGGGGAGCATGAAAAGATGCAGTAAACACTCGATGATCACTAATGAGCGAGAGGACCTACTTTCCATCGCATATTGATCTCGACTGTGCAAGTTAGCTGCCAGTTTCCATGACCACCACCTCCGTCACCTGTGAGATCAGGCTGGCAGACGCGATCCAATATCTGGCCTGATGCTGAGGTGATTTTACACCTGAGACCGTAACTGGGTGTAATTTCCACCCACGCGGAAGGAAACTAGAGAGTGTGCTTCTCTGCTTTTTGTGCGTTCCTGTTTCATCGACGTTGAAGGACGTGTGTGCTTGTTCTGTCAGTCAGCGGAGACAGAGTTTCTGTTTTCGAGCATAACCTCCGTCTGCTCGTGTGCTAGGTGCTGCTTGTTTCGTGTGTCTGCGGGACGGGCGGAGACAAAGGGGGTCGGGTTTGTATGTTGGGGGGGGGGGGGACATTTTGCAAAGGTTAATGTGGTGACGGGAGGTTACAGTATTTCTTCATGCTAGATTATAAATTCCAAACCGCCACCTTTTGTTTCTCCTTCATCGTCTTTCCCCTCTTTCTTTTCCCCTGATCCTTCATCGCTCATGCAAAAAGGCATTTCATGACACTTTGCATAATATGACAATAAAACCTGAACTCAACCCCCGAAACCACTCGTCTCAATCATTTACTGTATTTCTGTACATCTGCGGAAAGTTTTTTTTTTTTTGTTTGTTTTTAATTTGGGGTTTTTTTTGCTCCTCATTTCATTTCCTCTCCTCAGTCAGTCACTCTACTTCTTTTTCTTCTGGAAACGTCTGAACTGGTTCTGGATGGCGAGCGCGGCCTTCTCCGTCTCCGGCGCTTCCAGGTCGATGTCGACCTCCTCCTCCTGCTCCTGAGGCTTCGCTGCCGTCGCCTTCTCTGGAGGAGCGAAGGGCAAAGGGGGGGGGGTGTTAACACGGAGCCGGAGCAGTCAGGAATGCGTCTGTTAATATTTCACTTTACAAGCAGTACTCATTCATTTCCTTCTTGATCAAACATGGTATCTAAATTAAAAAAGGTGTGATAATTCAAGTTATTCTAGTTTAAATTGAACTTCCCCTCTTGTATGTCTGACAGAGCATCGTACATGTACGTTAGCTGCAACGTGCTACGACCATTACAGCCGGTGAACGTAGCCTTAGGGCCGGACTGGAAAACCTTAATGCATTTTAGATATATACGTTCAAATAGAGAGAGGATCGAGGGTAATGACGGTGAAACGGAGGAAGACGACGTCAGGATTCAAGAGACAGAAGAGACACACAAATGTTTCATAAAATAGATGGAAAAACATGTTAAGACGAATGATGAAGACACGTGAAGCGGGACATGCAAAGTACGCATCATTATGACGAGACGCCGCTTGAATTCCCGCGCTGATCCGAGCGTTGGCAGGTGGTGCACTGATGGATGGGGGATTCTGCGGCGCTGGAAATTGGTTATTGATGAGCAACGTTGCACAAAAGTTGAAGCAGCAGTCGACTTTTCTTGGCTGACAAACGGGCGATTCCTGCCAAAACGCTGCCTTCTCTCGGCTGCTTAGCTCGTGGAAAATCAGTAGGTCTGACTTCCACGAGGCAGAAGGTCAACCTTCTCGTATCGTCCACGGTAGAAAAGACAAAGAGAGGTAAACAGAAGAAGAGCAGATGTTGTGGAAAGGCAGACGGGCGAGTCTGACACTAGACGACTCTGATTCCTCTGACTGCTTAAAGGAGAAATTAGGCTTTTCAGCTTTTGCACAGACATGCACTGACAAAATATATATATATCATTTATATTTTTTTATTTATATAAATCTGAGGATTTGTGTTTTCACATGTTCTGTAAACTTCCTGCTGCTTCTGGTTTTACTTTGAAGTTCCTCAGCTTGTGTGTGTTGTTCCTGCTTCACTTCCTGTTCCGCCTTCTTTCACCTGTGTCCAATCAGCTGTGTCACCCTGAGCCCCTCACTCTCCTGTGTCAGCTGTTTCCTGTCTCACTTCCTGTCCCACTTCCTGTCTCACTTCCTGCTTCACTTCCTGTTCCGCCTTCTTTCACCTGTGTCCAATCAGCTGTGTCACCCTGAGCCCCTCGCTCTCCTGTGTCAGCTGTTTCCTGTCCCACTTCCTGTCTCACTTCCTGAGTTGAGAGGAGTTTCATCCCACCTGCCCGTCGGACACTGTAAGGCTGTTTCTTCTTCTACTAACTATCCTGTCTGCACCACCTGCTCTTGGCTCCACTCCTCAGGTCTGGGACATTGGCCACGTTCTTTGCCAGAATGAGCAAAGACCTGACATCCAATAAAAAAATCGACTGCAACTCACACAGACGAGTGAAAATGCAAAGTAGGCGTTTAAAAGATTTGAATGCAAGATGCACGTGATTGTAGAGACGCACCTTTGTTGTCGGCCGCAGTCGTCTGGCTGCTGTTAGCAGAGTTAGTGGATGTCAGCTGCAGAGAAGAGAGACAGACATTCTACTGTTAGTTCACTTTATTTTGAAAGAACATGTTCAGAGATAAACTGTAGTAGAATAATTCAGATGTTTATTGTACAAAAATACTTTGTCCAACACAGAATATTCAGTCAATCAACCTCCTCGTTGCCAATTTACTGTGTTTTCAGTCGTAATTGAAAAGTCAGCGTGCCCTGGTTTTATTTAGAAGTGTTGCAGCTCGCCCACACACACACACACACACACACACACACACACACTGTGCATCAATGTGCATCCAAATCTGTTGTGTAGCACAGTTTTCTGCCAAACTTCACAGACTGATAGTGTCATGTCTTTGCACAGTTCCCTGGACGAGCAGCAGACGTCTGGGAACAGTTGAATCGACACGTTGACGGTGAGTTGAATCTTCATCGTCACACGTCAGGTTTGTCCTGAGTTTCCTGTGAGAGTGGAAACGGCTCAGACTGAGCTACGTCCCTGTTCATCTCCAGATGAATCTAATTTTAGGATCTTTCATCTCTTTCTGTTTCTCTGTCTGAACTCTCATCTCGTTTGCTCTGCAGCCGTCTGTCTTACTTCTCTCTCAGGATCTGTCACGTTGTCGCTCTCTCAGCTGGAAAGTGTGTGTCACAGGTCTATAGGTGTAACATCATGAATTTATTTAGGTTAATCCTTTACTTTCTCTTACTCTTGTGAACCAGCTTCTCTTTTACGGATCATTTAGTCAGTAAATAAATGAAAATATAACACAAATGTCTTTAACGTATTTGTTTTGTCTTGTCAGACGACGTCACGGTTACAGATTCAGGGTTTTATCAGAGCAGAGCAGCATGTAGATTTAATGAGTCACTATTTAATACTTGTTCCATAATCTGACAACAAAAACAGAAAACCATGTCAAGAACCTCGGCTGGATGGAAATAATGTATACGTGAGCGAAAAGAGTCGGAGCGAAGAGAATAATTAAAAGACTGAAACCAGCAGCTGACACGAGACTCACAGGTTGTTGTTTACAGCGTTTTCACAACAGTTCTCAACTAAATCATCAATTAATCAATTAATCAATCAATCAATCAGGCTCGTTCGACAGTGTTAGTGTTACTCATGTGGACGTGTGAGGTCGTGATACAGGAGAGAGAAAGAGGAAGAGTGACAGAGAGCGACGGGGGGGTGGGGGGGGGGAGAGATTTAGACAGATTCTGCGATTATGCAATATTTTGTCGGATGCCAGCGCATGTCAACGTGTGCGTCTCCATGCGTATTCATGTGTGTGTATCTGTGTGAGAGTGTGAGTCTATCCCTGCTTAACTCTGTCCTTATTGCACTTTATGATCCACGTGGCAAATGGACCGTGCATAACACAATCTCCAGCAGAGCGTGAATGAGTTGGTGAAGAGAGGCCCGTCACTCCTGCCCTGCCAATAACTCACTGTGTGTGTGTGTGTGTGTGTGTGTGTGCATGTGTGTGTGTGCATGTGTGCGCTGATGTGCTGATTTGTGTGGGAGTTTTCTGCGCTCGTACGGTGTGTGGGCGTGATGTGTCTGATTTATGTGTTGTGTGCACACGTGCAAAAGAAAGCCCATCGGGTCAACAGCCAATCCGGGGGGCCCACGCTCGGAGCCAGACAAGAGAGGAGAATAATGTTCAGAGACGGCGAGTGTGTACAGTATGTGTCTGGTAGCAAGCGAGAGAGAGAGAGAGAGAGGAAGAGGAAGTGAGAGACACGGGGGGGGGGGAGTGGAGAGAGAAGAAAGTCCAACGACAGCGGAGGAGCCAGAGGTAGAGACGGTGAACGAGTCTGAGAGGAAACGCATCAGGGCCCAGTTTGTTTCAGAGCTGAACTCTGAGACTTCAAATCATAAAGCTGCACATTTAATCTTAAAAGCCTTTAAGCTCAAGGGAAAGTTCACATGTGCGACATTTGGCTTTTTCACAGCAGATGTTTTGGACTTTAAAAGTACCGAAGTTGTTAATAATGTATTAATGGTGACTCATGTGGTGCGAAAGGGAGTCGGCACGAACGCCGTTTGCATTCAGCCTCTAATAATCCGATTATTTACACCTGTGCTGTTCCTGCTGGGACATCGTGGCAGAAATGACATTTAGCAAAAATAAAAGGCTCGTTGGAGAAAAGGCTCGGTGGAGAAAAGGCTCGTTGGAGAAAAGGCTCGGTGGAGAAAAGGCTCGGTGGAGAAAAGGCTCGTTGGAGAAAAGGCTCGTTGGAGAAAAGGCTCGGTGGAGAAAAGGCTCGGTGGAGAAAAGGCTCGGTGGAGAAAAGGCTCGTTGGAGAAAAGGCTCGGTGGAGAAAAGGCTCGGTGGAGAAAAGGCTCGGTGGAGAAAAGGCTCGGTGGAGAAAAGGCTCGTTGGAGAAAAGGCTCGGTGGAGAAAAGGCTCGTTGGAGAAAAGGCTCGGTGGAGAAAAGGCTCGGTGGAGACCTGCAGTCCAGGTTCTGTTGGGTTGAAAGGATCCAACGGGTGGATCCTTCTCCATGGCCGACCTATCCCAGGATGCATTGCACTTCAGGGATGATTACGCGATGAGGCCGAAACGTTTGACTCTTACACTTTATCATGTGGATGTAATTGCTTGTTGTGGACTCAGCATATTTGATTATATGATTCTATTCATGTCGAACGAAGACAAATGTCCTCGGTGCAATAAATGTCATCGTATTTAAAGATGAATAGATCACGAATACAGCAAAGAAGTTTAATTTATAGAAAATTGGACCAAAACATCAACATAAGATATTATTCGTCCCCATTGGAGAGAGACAGCAGAAGATGGAGGGCGAAACAGAAGCTCTGACACTGCACTGCTGCAAGTGTGGGGAAACATCAAGGCAGCGCACCACAAAAGAGAAAATGAATAACAAAGGTGCAACAGAGAGAGAGAGACGGCGAGACACGATAAGGTGGAGGCAGAGAGAAGGACTGCAGAGATGTGAGAGAGAGAGAGAGAGCGTCTGCAGCACGAGGGAGGAACACTGCAGAGAGGAGAGGGGGGGCACACATCACACAGCCAGAGGTGCACGAGCTCCGAGTGAAGGAGCCATTCAAACGGGCTGTTACTCAGGAAGACGAGTCGAGGACGACGACGACGACTCAATTCAGACATGAACTCAGGAAACTGCTGTGGACTCCGGAGCAGGGCCGAACGCAGCGAGAGGCGAACTCTCAGTTGAGGAGAAAATTCATTTTGATGACTCTTGGTTTCACGAACCCATAATTAAAAAGTTAAAATGACGTAATCAGATCCCGATGTTATCATCACCTCCTCTTCCTCAACTCCAGTGATTTTCTGTCAGTCGCCGGCTTCATTTCCATTCAGAACACTATCTGTCTGTGTGCAGTGGACAAACACCATTATATGTTAATGACTGGTGAGAAAGGGGGGGGGGGGGGGGGGGGGACAGGATTGGATGACAGAGGAGTGAGAGGAAGAGGAGGGAGACAACGCTTCTGACTGATGAAGTGATAAATGGTGATGAAGAAACAGAGACATTGAAAGTTTAAGTGTCGAACAGACAAGTTGGACGTCTTCGCTGTGATCAGCCGATTGTCTTATTGTTCCATTCTGTGTAGTCTGATGTCAGTTCCTTGCTGCAGAGAGGATTTCCTCACGTGGGACATTAATTGAACTGGACAGTTTGATTCATTTATGGTGTTTTCTGATTGGTGCGGCACGGTGGTACACCGGTTAGCGCTGTCAGCTCCCAGCAGAAGACTCTAACCTGACGGCTGCCTGGTGCCTTCCTGTGTGTTCGCCTGTCCTCCCGGTGTCTGCGAGGCTCTTCTCTGGGGACTCCTCCCACAGTCCACAGACCAGCAGCTGAGCTCAATTAGAAACCGGAAATTAGTCCGTAGGTGTGAAGTGTTTGTCTCCGTGTCAGCTGTGGGATTTGTTGACAACCTGTCCAGGCTGGAACCGCCTCTCGCCCCCAGAGTCAGCTGGGACGGCTCGGGCTCTACACTCAAAGGAATAAGCAGGATAGACATTGGACTGATGGAAGGATGGAAGGATGGAAGGATGGATGGAGGGAGGGATGGATGGAGGGAGGGAGGGAGGGATGGATGGATGGATGGATGGAGGGAGGGAGGGAGGGAGGGAGGGATGGATGGATGGAGGGATGGATGGAGGGAGGGAGGGAGGGATGGGGTTGGAATTGGCCTCAAGTGTGTTTTCTCGACACTATTTGGACGTCGTTTAAATTTGGCAAAAACTGAAATCTGGAGAACTTGAAGTGGAAAAACCCGACGTGGTTGATTTCCAACGTTTCCAGGTTAAATAGCTCATCTTTATTCCTCTGTTAGGGCTCGGTCACAGGTCAAAGGTCACCAGATGTGAACCACACTGTCACTCGCCACAGGAAGTGATTGTTTTATTCGCCCCCCCCCTCGGTCGTACAGATTGGAAGTGAACTCGTCTCTCCACCTTCTCCTCGTGCGTCACGTCTCTCCCCTTTTTGCAACGCCATCTAAAAATCCCGGCGGGGTTTAAAGAAACGAGCGTGAGGCTGCGGGGAAGCTCCTCGCTCTGCGTGTCGGGAACTCAAAACGCTCCCCCCCCACCCCCCTCACACTGCCATTAGTTTTGAAGGGCACTTAACCCCCTTTTGCTCCAGTGAAGCCGCTCTGTGATCGACAGAAGATTAATGTTGCTGTGCCGAGCTGCTTCCTGTGAGGAACTCGATGTGGAGGAACCTTCACTTGCATCTAATTCAGCACTTGTTCCTTCCTCCCACTCGCCGAGATGTTCCTGCTCGTGGTGACTTCATGAATTGATTGGAATCAAATTAAATTTGACCTCTGACCCCGATGGCATCCTCTTATAGTAATCCTCATATCTCCCGTCCGTGCTCGTGTCCCACTTTTATTCTTCCCCTCTTGTCCTTTACACTCACTCCCTCTTAATCACAAATGACTCGCCGGTGTTAACCCCCCCTCGAGATATGTCCTTATCACCCCCCCCCGCCCTTCACTCTCTGCTTTAAGTCGGGGATTTCCCTCTTTTACATGTAGTAGTTAGCGCCGTGATTCATGAGTGTGGCGGCTCGGAGGGAGGCTGAGAGGGAGCGGGAGGGAGGGTGAGGACGGGAGACAGAGACAGATTGCAGCATTTAACAGGGGCGCCCTGGGGAGCCGCTGAAGGTGATAGAGAGAGAGAAAGACACATATGGAGGGAGAGCGAGGCAGAATGGAGAGAAAGAGACGAGCACTGTAGCGAGGAGGAGGTGGTGGAAGAAAAAAACGCTCGCAGACTGGCTCGGTGAGGAAGATTGGAACGCACACGGTCTGTTCAGAAAAGACTCGGCTGGCGTAAATGGAGTCCAGATGGACGAGCACGCGCACACGCTCGCCTACTGTATACACAAGCTAGAAACACATGCGTCCTTCCTTGACTCTCCTCCTCCTCCTCCTCCTCCTCCTCCTCCTCTTCTCGATGCACTGTTTTCCTCACACCTCGGTCACATTTCTTCCCCTGATCTCAACGCCAAGTCTTCATGGAGTAAACATGGTAAATATTAAAAGTCTTATATAAGGTCCGACAGAGCTGCCTGCAAGTGTCACAGATGATTCAAATCAAAGAGCAGCCCGGAGTTCCTGTGTCGCTCTGCAGAATCCAAACCTGGGCTGTTTTCTTCTGTCAGCGTTTTAATTATTGATTCATCTGATTTGTTTCTTCAAATTATTAATAGTTTGATCTTTAAAATGTCCGAGAAGACAAGAAAGAGGCGGGAAACGACCACAAAGAGACATAAATCCTCCAAAAAGACAGAGTACGACGACAGAGACTAAAACGAGACACACAACGACCACAAAGAGAGAAGACAACCACGGAGACACCGAGCGACCACAAGGAAACACAAAACAACTACAAAGAGACAAATAATAACCAGGAAGTGTGTCTCTTTCAGTCTGGGGGTCCTACACAGGAGGGGGGAGGGCCCATTTTCTTATGATCTATAACATATCTATCATATAAACTCTCTCCACAGCAGGTGAAGAGAAAACTGACTGTCGAGAATCAGGTGTCGGGAGCTAAGCTAACTTATGTCCAAGTTTAGAATAAATAAGTTGTATGTAACGATGTGATGAGCACTGAACGCTGGAAACAGATGTGGCCAAATCTGTAATAGATGATTTTTACAACGATTAATTCTCTTTGGAAAAGTGGAAAAAATATGCAAAACAGCTGCGGCGTCATTATGTTGTACTTTTCGATTTTCTTCCACAAAAAAAAAGAAAACACGTCAAATCAATTAAGTTTCACTCTTCAGCTCCGAGTCACACGCTTGATAAACTGGCCCCGTGTTACCGCACACAGTCATAATGAGCTTTTTAATTGCTGAGTGGAATGTCTCCGTAATGAACGCGAGACAACGAGATTCATGTGCAACATTAGCGGGACAATAAAGAGATTATGCAGCAGGGGGAGCCAGTAATTACGCGTCACAGAATGTGGTGACGTACCGGAGTCAGTTAGCGATTGGTCGAGAGGGAGGATGCGTCGAGTTTTTTTGTTGCAAATAAAAAGAGGGTTTTGATTGTCGCTCTTTATCTACGACTCCATCCCTCGTTCCTCGGCCTCTTTTCTCCTCCTCTCTTGCGTAACGCCTGTTTTCATCCACCTTATCGGCCGCATAGTTTCACAAGTGCTTACATTTTTAGCCTCCCGCTCTTCTCGTCTTTTCATCTCCTCTCCTGCACTCTCCCCTTCAATTTTACGCCCACCCACTAGTTCGTACACCATGTTCCCCCTCTCGCTCTCCTCTCGCTCTCCTCTCGCTCTCCTCCTCCTCCTCCTCCTCCTCAGCTCGCGGCCTGCGTTTGGCCGGGTGAGCAGATGTGCGTCAGCGCTGAGTGTGTGCGACTGTACGAGCAGAACATCTGCTCGGCGCTGCTCTTACTGTACACTAAGTGGATCAGGCTGTTAAGCTCTGGACGCCCGGCGCGGCCCCGAAGTCCTGCTCGGCCCAACCGCTGCTTCGTTTCAGATTGTAGCGGTCGACGACGGGCTGCAGGTTCTAATGAACGTCGGCCTGGAATGTGATTAGAATTCGAGCTTTGACCTGTAATGGACTCTGATGGTCTGTGAGATCCAGTCCGACAGACGGAACAGGGATATAATGGACTCAAGGCTCTTAAGATTATGGTTTTTCATCACGGCTGTATTTAATGTGCGTTTGACTGCAGAGCGACACGACCCCCCCGACCGCTGTACGTCCACTCCCATAAAGTCTAATCTGTCTTTCCCTAAAAGTCAACATTTGCATATGAGGTCACCGCTAACAACGACCGGATATTAAGATTTAATCCCACAGCAGCAAGAAAAGAACAGCAGCCTCGCTTTTGGTGCATTCACTCATCTTTGTGTTTGATTTGACCTTGTGACCACTTTTTAAAAGCAGGGCCCGTTCCTCCATCTGTTAGTGCAGCCCGGCTCCCCCCGTGTTCGCAGGCCATCACAGTCTCCTCATGCTGAAACACACTGTACCTGCCCACTAAAAATAGCGCGATGCCGGTTAATGGCTTTATATAAGTCAGTGGGTGTGGGTGTGGGTCTGTGCGGTGCCAGCGATTCAGAAATAGTTATGAGTCCTGAGGGCGGATGGGGATAACGGCTGCGTGAAAAGACGTGGTAACAAGGAGCGAGCACCACAGGGTGCAGCAGAAGGTATAGAATCTACAGTTGAATAACAAATATACATATTCAAATATTTCATTCATGTACTTTTAAATATCGCGGTTTGAATTTTGAAACCATGGATTGTAAATAAAGATGGATGCCGCGTCTCCCGCTGTCCAGAAAAGAAGCAAAAAGATCCCAGATACGAACGCGGCCATCTTGCACATTTAAAACCACGGATCTGTCAATCAAGATGTTTCACGCCTTTTTTATAGCATCAATTAACCAATTAAAACCAAACGTACAGGGAACTGAACTCTGGGACATAAGACAGTATGATTTAAACTGCTTGAGTTACAGAAACAATCTGAGAAAACTTTATTTTGACTTTCTTTGACTTTAATTTGGACCATGTCCCATCCACTAACATGGAAAAGTCTAGATGATTAATGGGAAACACGGCGAGAAAGAGCATCGGTGATGGAATAAACTTTCACCTGATTATTCGTAGGAGACGTGAATGAGTACGTGCTGCTGCTGATGAGGAGAAAATTCCCTGATACTCAAGGTAATTTGATATTCAAAGCACACAGCCGCTGTCATCATATATTCACGTTTCAGTGTCTGCTATCAGATATTCACTTCCAGCCTCAGGCCTCCGGGAAGCAAGCGATCGGAGTAGAGAGTAGGGGACTCGCTGAAAACACAACCCAGGGACCGACGGCACATATCTGACTTTCATTTAATGGAGAATCTCATCCCGTGCTCGTCCACCTCTCAGCTCAGGCGTCTTCTTTTGAAAACACACATCCAGAACATTTGTTAAGCCACACGCACACTGGGCTTAGTGCTGCGCTCGCTGTCAGCGCGGCCAACGAGAAAAAAGGAGGCAGCAAGAAAGCCTCTAAAAGCTCAGCAGAAATGTATTTATAGACGGAAATAAAAGGATTATACCTCCATGAAGGAGTGAAGGGGAAAGCCAGTGAATTCCAGACGTGCCAGATGCTGTAAGATCTCGGTTGGGGTTGGGGGAAGCGGGGGCGGAATGGAAGATACAGGAAAAGAGAGGGGACTGACAGCTGGAGAGAGACAGACAGACGAAGACAAACAAGGACTGGAGCTTTCTCAGTTTTCCTCTGCTGGTTTCACGTGGGCCTCGGAGCCACATCAGACCCTGGTAATTACAGCCTGCCAGCTTGACTGGAGCAGGGCGGCTTTCAGTGAGGGTGGGAGCCGGCTAAGTGTTAATTACCGGCATAATGAGAAAGAAACCTCTGCTGCAGCCACACGAAGACACTTTTGGATCGCTGGCTCTATTCCCATCGTACTGCCTTCGTGGGTTTTTTTATTATCCCCGATGCTGTCCTGCTTTTCGTGAGCGAGCGGGGACAAAAGGAAAATCCACCAAACAGCTGTCAAAAGTGGAGCCCCTGCCAAACGCTGAATTACATAACATCCCCAAACTCATTTCACTCGCTGCATATTCCCCCATTCATGTTCTTTCAAATTAAAAAGCCCCCCCCCCCCTCTTCCTCCTCTACCTCCGTTTTCCTCCCCCTCTTTTTGACTTCTTCTTCTTCTTCTTCTTCCGCGCCTCACGCTGTGCAGATGTTAGCTCCCGGATGTGCGCATGCAAGTGTTAATACCCTGACCGAGCCCCCGCCGCTGTTGCTAAGGAGAATACGGTGAAGCCTTTAGAGGAGAAGGAGGAAGAGAGGGAGGGCGACAGGAGGGGGGGGGTTGAATAGAAGCTGGTGGAAATAAACGAGGAGGAAATGAGGCAGAGGATGACAGGGTTTCAGCTGAAGATTCAGACTCTGTCAGAGCCGAGCGACGCTGCCGGCTCATGGGCATCACTTCAATGGAAGTGGAGGAAGCTCACAGATGGGCTGAGAGTTGCTCGGTTAGAAACCAAACCCCGAACCTTAACCATGACCGATTTGTGACTAACCATAATAACCATCTGACCCCAAACCTTAACCAGGACCGATTTGTGACTAACCATAATAACCATCTGACCCCGAACCTTAACCAGGACCGATTTGTGACTAACCATAATAACCATCTGACCCCAAACCTTAACCAGGACCTCAGAAATGCACTTTTACCTCATTAGTACCGAGCTTCGGTCCTCATGTCACCAAACGTACTTTTACTGAATCGCTTTTTTTAAAAATTGTTTTTAGATATCAATGTTTGTCCATGAATTTGATATGATGTCGTATTATTTTATTTGTTCTTCTTCTTTGTTGGGTTTATTGGCGCGTGGCCAACAACGTCAAGGTGCATTATCACCATCTCCTGTGTTCTTCTTCTTCTTCTTGATGCACAAAGTGCTTCTTCTCCTGCTCAAGAAAATACAATGAAATATAATCTAAAAACATTTTCAAAGAATCAGCAGGTGGTGATTTTATATTTCATATTTTATCGTTTGCTGTTTCGGATGTTAAAAGCTATTGTATACATTTTCCTTGAGGCCTCGTTTGGTTTTCCTGTTTTTATTCATCCTCTTTGTAAAGGCAGTTTTTTAAAAATATGAATAACTGCACCAATCAACATCAACCAAATGCAATGACACAGTTTTTTTTGTGCGTTATCGCCGTCAACCACCATCTGATGCACCTTGACACCGGTGGCCACTCACCAATAAACCAACAAAGAAGAAGAAGGCTGCAAAACAAATTATTATTCTTTGAGGTTTAATGGTCCTGTGAAGGTCTGTGTTGGAAAAAGTCCTGAAAACACACTTTGACGTCTATCTTAGCATTTTCCAAAATGTCCACACACACACACACACACACACACACACACACACACACACACACTCTTACATACAACAGGAAGTGCACTCTATCATAGGAGGTTCTTGCAATAATCAATAACTTCTTAAATGTCATTACTGCTTGTTAAACACTTAAACGTCTCATGTGCGGGTTAATGTGTCTCATGTGTCCCTGTGATTGAATCTCTACCTGCGTGTGTGTGTGTGTGTGTGTGTGTGTGTGTGTGTGTGTGTGTGTGTGTGTGTGTGTGTGTGTGTGTGTGTGTGTGTGTGTGTGTGTGTGTGTGTGTGTGTGTGTGTGTGTGTGTGTGTGTTGCAGGACGGAGGATTTTCCCTCCACTCAGAGCCGCTGTCCATCAGGATTGTGGCACAGCTGAAGTCTAATGTACGAGGTCGCGGGTTCAACGCGTCTCTGTCCGAATGGCGTGCATTAGAGGTAGGACGGCGTGGACGGCCGCCAGAGGTCACGGCCTTCGGAGTGGGCTGCTAAACAAGCGTCGCACACGCATGACAAACTCCCCATTTAAGGCCAGATATGGATGTTTTGCTGAGGATTTGGTTTCTCTTGGGATTTCAAATTTAGCCCAGAAGAAATAAATGCATGAGAGTGCAGATTATCAATCAATGAACATACAACTTGATTTTTCTCAATGTTTCGGAGTGGGGCTGCGACAAAGAACTGTTTCCTTTACATTTGCTCAAGTTTTTAAATGTTATTTTATGATGCACCGATCTTCAGATTTCAAAATAAGAGCAAACATTGTACAAAGAGGAAACATCCTCAGCACACGGAGCTCTTCCTCTGACGGGCTCCGAGTGACACGTCTGACTCAGTCTGACTCATCGCTCATGTGGGAGTTTGATTTCTATTTATCGCTGAAGTACAGAAGTGACCGGCAGACGTTCTGTCCATCTGTCATTCTGTGTTTACGTTTCAAACCCCACATGTGTGGCATCATCTGCTGCGTATCCAGAGACGCTGACACCTCCCATCTGCCCACAGCTGAGGAGCAGGACCGGAGAGACGAACCTCCACGAGAGAGAGTCCCATCGGAGCCGTGCTCTACTTCTGTGACAGGAGGGAGGATAATCCCGCAGGAAGCCCCACGACGATACTTATATCGACGAGGAATTGATCATCCGAGCGTCCCTCTCCGCAGCACCCTGATAGGTCGGTTACATAACACGTTCTCTCATCTGCCTCATGATCCGTTTCACTCTGCAGCCGACGTAAGGAAACACCACAGAGTGTGTACGTTCACTTCCTGCAGCACTGACGAGGAGCGGAACCAGAACGTAAAACCAGGCACTTTTTAAAGGATTTTCATTTGTTTCCAACATTGTCCTGAAATTAAGAATTTAGGAAAATATAACTCTCTCTGTTCTGTTATAAATCCTCTCAACGCTAGAAAGACACTCAGCAGAAGCCCGACAGTCTGAATTCAATCAAGCTGCACCAAACTACACACTCACATCAGTCCTCTGGGGAAATGATGACACGTTAAAGAAAGGGAACAAACATTCCTGGATCCGCCCCCTGATTCGGATCTGCACCATAATTTAATGGCTGCTTCCTCAGCTCGTTCCGTATCCTTCCACCAAGTTTCGTCAAAATCCGTCGTGTTATTTTTTGGTAATTTTGTTTACAATCAAACAAACGGACTGGGCTGAAAACTAATGATCCCTGAAGGAGGTAAGTTATTCTGGCCTTGTGTGAGGCGGGGGAATAAAACTATGAACCGCAATATGATTTTCATCAATAGAAATAAAACAAAAGTACCATAAATATATATATATATATATATATATATATATATAGTTTAAAACCACAACCTTCAATCGGAAGCTACAATCTGTCTTTCAACTTAAACAAATTATAAATTATCGATATCGATTGATACTAATGTTTTTTTCCTGATCTATTTTCGTCCACCCGCAGCCTCGTGTCTTCTATCCAAAGCCACGGTATAGAAATATAAAAGATTGATATTTCTTTACTGCAGCCTCGTACCAACATCAATTATCCATAAGTGCAGAGCTTCAGTCATACGTGCACATCACGGTGTCAGACGCCTTCAGCTTTCAGCCTCATCCCCATCATAAGAAAAGCTTCTTTACTGTGCAGGTGCAGATGTTTGCATGAATGCAGCCAGATTGTGAATCTAATGCAGACAAAGTAGTGTTTGCTTTCTGCAAAGTGAGCCCCACTCTGCAGAGGGAACTCCACCACAGACCTACAGCATCAGAAAATACTGCATCGTGGATCTGCAGAAGAACTGGCTGTTTGAAATCTGTTGGAATGTAAAGAGTGGGAACAGGAACAGAACATCTTCACGTTCTGGATCCTGTAGAACCCTCATGCCTCCTCGGAGGTTCCCGTGCCCGCTTCAGGGGGGGGGGGACCCTCCTGCTCCACCAGATGTTCCAGCGGTGCCCAGTGGCGATGTGAGCTGGTGTCGCTGCTGCTGCTGCTCCGCGCTCATTGCAGTGTTTCTGTCAGACTTGGGACCGAAGCCAAAGCCAAGAGTCGAGAGCGCGCTGCGCTAAAACCTCTTGTTCGGCTTCTCTCACCGCATGCACCGCGGGTGCGGGGTTTTTTTGTTTGGAGGGGCAGGGGTGGAGTGCGGGAGTGTGCGGGGAAATAAGAGAAGGTTTAACGCAACATCCTTACAGGTGCGTGATGGAGTGAGAGAGAGAAAGAGAGAGAGAGAGAGAGACACCGCAGCGCGTAAAAACAAGTCCAACAACTGCATCAAACACGATTTACGCGTTGCGGACTCACCTCGCTCATCTTGGAAAACGTGCGCGGAGGGAGTTCTGCAGCAGAAGTGGGACTTGATGTCTTCTCTTCCCTTGAGTCTCCGTGTTGAGCCGAGCCGAGCCGAGCCGTGCAGGAGGAAGCTGCGGTGAGTGAGTGAGTGATGGAGGAGGAAGAAGAGGATCACACCGAGTTGCTGCCTGTGGAGGATCCGAGGGGAAGCTGCGAACTGACGGAATGAAGTGATGCTCTGCTCTCCTCCTCCTCCGGTGCTCTCTCTCTCTCTCTCTCTCTCTCTCTCTCTCTCTCTCCCCCCCCCCCCCCCCCCCCCCCCCCCCCCCTCGCCCACTCACTCTCCTCCAGTCACCAGGGAGCAGACTATTTGCCCTACTACAGGGATGTAGGCTAATAGGAACATAATAAGAAGTGTAACCCTGGAGCATCTCACTCTGCCTCCCACAGAATCGTATTAATTGGAGTTTCATTATCCTCTATTTATTTATTTGGATTTAAAAAAAATCGTTAGTCCATTGTCATAAAAAGACATTAGTTATATAATTAAATATGATAAAGTCAGTTATAATTATAGATACAAGAATCATTGTGATACTTCCATTAGGGATTTTCCAAATACATCTTATTTCTTATAGATCAAGATGAAGATTTGTTTTATTGCTATTTAGATCATAAATAACACAAAATGACTTTCATCCAGCTACTGAATGTAATGTAGAACGAGTTTGCTGAGTGAATCTATCTATATATATATATCTATATATATATATCTATATATATATCTATACATCTATCTATACATCTATCTGTACATCTATCTATATATATATATATCTATATATCTATATATCTATACATCTATCTATATATATATCTATACATTGGAAATAGATAAAAATCTACATACAAAAAGCATAAATAATACTATTCTAAATTCAAATCAGTATTAAATTATACTATTACTGCTGTTGCATTTTCAATGACATATTCATGGAGGTGGTTTTTAATTTTATCTTTAAAAGTAACATAATTCTCAGTTTTATTTTGAAGCAGAAATGTGGTTTGTGCAGACTGTTTATTCTGTCAGTCACATTAGACATGCACATCTATAGAAACCTGTTGTTTAACTCTGGTTTATGAATGTAATTATATTTCCCTCAGCCTCGTGCTCTGCTCCCAGGCAGCTCCTGGTTCGGGATCTCCGAGCTGCAGTAAAACTGGTTCAGGTAATCAGATGATCATTAATTAGCTGACGCCTGGAGACGATCGAGCTCTTTACTGGCCACAACGATTCTGCTGGATGAGGAGATGAAGCCGGGGGGGGGGGCCTTCACAAGTCAGAGCCTCTGTCTGATAACATCTGGTTCATACAACATCTGTACATGCTTTGGTTTGGATTGAGTCACGTTTGAAGAGGAGATTTAAACAAAGTGTAATTTGTTCCATTTGACAGATCTCAATGGGAACGTTGTTCTTTGAGTATTTAGCAAAGTACTTGTACCTTTTGTCACTTACAAGTTGAATGTGCCAGAGTATTTTCTCATGTTACACAGATGAAGCAGAAACTTGGCCTCCGGTGGATCCAGATCTCAGGGACGGGACCTCGACAAAACAAGTATATTTCTACTGCACAAAATTATATTTACTGTAAATTTATTTCTCTAACTGAATTTCTTACATGCAGGTATAACGTCCAGAACAAAGATGGACGACACGACGCTACAAATGAAGCTGGATATGAACGCGGCCATCTTGCAAAATTCGGAGCCTGCGGTGAGTCAGTCCCACCTGTCAATCATGACCTTTGACCCCAATTTGATATCATCAAATAACTAATGAAACGCAAACTAACCTGTAAAAATGAAAACTTGAACACATAAGATAAGAAATACCTAAACTTACAGAAACATTCTTTGACGTGTAATTTGACTTTTTAGTTTGTCCCATCTGCTAACATGGAGGAGGCAGGGTTTAAGACTAACACTGCAGTCAGCCACCAGGGGGCGATGTCGTCCATCTTTCCATACGTGTATTGTCCACATATCACATAACTAACTTTTCTCAAGAATCCCTATCCCACTATTATTTATACTTTGACTTTTTTAACATCAACATATCTTTATCCAACATTTCTTATCGTTTTAAAACCATAATAACTTCAGTGTATAAACAAAGGAAGGGAGCGCTTCCACATTCCACACATTGATGCAACTTCATTTGAAGCCACAAGATGGCGCTGAAGCGTTGTCTAAAAGTTGTGTTAACTCCTGCAGCGTCACAAACCTGCAACACAAACAGGACGTCTGATGTAATCACGTGACACACAAAGAACTCGACGTGCACAAAGACATAAGAAAGAGACACTGGCTTATTTTTGTTTGTGTTTATTTATTTCTAATGTGTTTCATTTTTATTTCTTTTTTTTTAATCTGTCCACAAAGTCATATTAGTCACTACTATGTTAGATCAGTTTTCCCTCACTGCAATGGCAGTCAACTACACAAGAGCCCAAACCCAGCGTGGCCCCCTCAGCTCGCAGAGATTTGTCACGTCTTCAGATAAATACTCGTCCGATATACACGTTAAATAATAATCGTATCCTTTTGGTTAAGAAGACCTGATTTAGAATCAGGGGAAAAGGTGCAATATTCAAAACATCTGAATAATCATACGGGCGCCACATCGCGTTCGGTTAAAGAAATGTGCAAAAGTCTATTTCAGCAGTTTGAACAGAAGCTTCTGTTGATTTTATAGATATTTGTGAGTTCAAATTAGTTCAACTCACAGAAACTCTGATTTCTTACTTTAATTCAACTTAACTTTCAGTCAAGTGCTGCTTCAGCCTTTCACAGGTTTTTTTATCTCTTCTTCAAATTTGGGTTCTGGATTTCTGAGTCAAATAATTACATTCAAGTCTCCAAAGAGAAATGCTTTATAATAAGAAACATATGATTTAAAAATCCGCCAACACTGAGAGAGTTTTTTTGTCATTAGACATTTAGAACGATCGGCATTTTATTTTATTCCCATCTGCCAATGGGAGGAGGAGAAGGGACCATCACTCAGGTTTGTGCTCTCTTTAAAAAAAAAACACAACATCTCTATTTCTATCTGTACAACATTCAACAACACATGTCTCTTGTTTTTGTATCTTCTTTTCTTTTTTAACCATAATGCCAAAACCATAATAATAATATTATCATCATAAGAAGAGCATTTTTCCATCTCAACGGCATCGAACAAACACCACACAAACTGAAATAAAAATCTAATAAAGGCCTCAATACCAGATAGTACGCGTCACCTTCGAGTGGTGCTAGAGAGAGAGACAGGAAACGGACGAGAGAGGGACATGGAGGAAGAGCAAGCGAGAGAGCGAGAGGAGGAGAGAGGACGGGTGGAGGAGAAAGAAGAAGAAATGACAGAGGATAAGGGAATTATTGTGTTTTCTCAACTTTAGTGTCACTTCGGACATATTTTGGCACCTCACGAGATTAAATATCTATTAGTCTTAGACTTGGGCTTTGGTTTACCGAGGGTTAGTATTCAAAAGAAGTGTAACCCTACATCTACAATGATTTGTTTACTCCCCTAGAGGTCAGGTAGTCCTATCTGTCAAGAGTCTCGCCACGCCAGTTTGAACTGGAGGCCTTGTGACCTTGATCGAGGCCGGAACAGGACGAGAGAAAGACGAGAACACCTGGAGGGGTCGGGAGGAAGAGAAAGATGGAGTAAAAGAGGTGATGAGGAGGAGGAGTGGAAGGATAGACGGAGAGAGAGAGAGAGAGAGAGAGAGAGTGTCGAGATGGGCTAAGTGCTTTTGGTGAGTTTTACAAAATACACCAGGAAGTGCTTGAAACAGAAGGCACGGTGGCATTGACAGTAGTTGTTAAGGAGACACCACTAAGGGACTTTCACTACAAAACTCATAAGGTGCTCTAAAAACCAACGTAGACACATTAATGCACATCAAGGTGTGGTTGCAGTCAAAGGATACCCCATCAACAAGTAGATAAATAACAGCCGTTCACCTGGAAAACTACCACCTGACATTCATCGTTTTCATAAATATACCTTCATGCGCATGAGAACAGATTGATGATGTTTGAAGTGTGACAGCACAACAGAGTATCAGGGCCAGTGAGAAAAGGATCTGAGATTTCAAGAATAAAGTTGTGATATTACGAGAATAAAATAATGTTACGAGAATACATTGGTAGTATTATAAGAAAAAAAGGTGTAATATTATGAAAATAAAATCATATAACGAGGATAAAGTCAGAATGTTATGACACTTCATTTGTAATATTACGAGAATAAAGTGGTTATTTTAGGCTACATGTCATATAGAGGGGAAATATCATAAGATCATCTTGTCCCCTGCGTTAAAATGAGGAATGTCGAGCATCTTATTCAATTAAACTAAACTTATTCTCATAATCTCAAACATTTTTCTCCAGTTTGGCCCCAGTGCTCCATCGTAGTGTTGATGTGTTGATGTTGAACTTTCTTTAACAACCAGTTGGAGGTTTGACACACGGACTCTTCTGGCTGATCGATGGGGTAAATCTCACCAAACCACAACTTCACACGTTTTAAAAACAGAAAGTGACGACTTCCATTGGAAAGAAAAGATGTTTGGTCTATATCCATAAATTCAAAAATAAAAAACAACTACTTTGGGAACTCAAACCTTGCACAGTGCTCTGTATAGACATTCCAACTAGTCTTAGCTCACGAACATTATAATCAATATTACCTATATTGATAACCTTTTTCTGTAAGAATCTGGAAATGAAAATAAACACAAGTCTCGTCTTTTTTTTTTTCTTCTGGTCTTTACAAAAGCTACACATATTCTACTGGGATGTCTATGCATTTGTTAGTGTTTTAATATTTACTCCTACCATTGTCTTTTCTTTTCTTATAAAAGAAGAGAGGGGATCTACTCATCTAAAAGACGCCAGAGAGTAGAGTTTGTTTCTTTTCTTTTTCTGTCTCTACCTTGTATCTTCTCTCCTATGGAGGAAAAAAACGTGGCGTTGTTTTCTGGACACGGTCGCTGAGTCGCAGTCTCTTGAAAACAACGTGTCGGTTGATTGTGTTCGTGGGCTCGAGCGACGTCCGTCCGTCAGACTCCGGCTCTGTGGTTTGTTCTTTCCTGCGCGTCTGCGATGACCTTGAGTTGCCGTGGCAACCCCGACCCACATCATTGTAAACACTGAATTTTGAACCGTGACCCCTTTTCACCGCCGAGGCTTTGACGTCTTTCATCGCATTAAACATTGTGTATATATCACCAACTCTTTTTTTTCTTTTCTTTTCCAGCTGAGCCACTAACAGCTGCCGTCACGCTGCCGCGTAGCGTTTCTTTTACAACTTAACTATTCACAACGACCTAGAACCACTTTTAACAAATATACTGTACTTAAATCGTTTTAAACTGTATATTCAGATAAAATGAATGAACCTATCAGAGCCTCAGCGACACCGGAGACTCTCTCAATAACATACAGTACGCGAACAGGCACTAACTGAAAAAGAAACAAAATTACAAATGTTTTCTTGCGGTTTTCTTTTAGGACAATCATCTAGAAACACTTTTCAGACAAACAAGGCAGTGAAACACAGAGAAAACACACGGCCTGCAACACCTCACGCCTTAAATTAAAACCAAATAGCTTCGCTGATGTTCACAGCTTGAAACTCGTCCGGACTAAGGGTTCCTCCGTGTGGTCGTGGGTGGAGGAGGAACTTCAAACTGTTCAGTGGTCAGAGTCAGGAGAGCGTCTCTTCAGTCAGCTCCAACCTGGTCAGTATGGTAAAGTGGGATTTACAGTCCATTACAATTGTGAAAGAAATGCATCGCAATTCACTCTGGAATGATGCAAGCTCTGCCCCGAGATTTACTTATTTATCAAAGAGGAGATCATCCTAGAATCATCCGTCTTAGAGTGAAGCTCAAAAACAAAACAAAAAGTGGCCTAAAAATCCTGTAAAGATGCGTCTGTGCTATTTCAACAGGACGTTTGTTGTACTGAGGTAAACCACACTTTCAAAACTGAAGAGAGGGAACTTAACAGCTGTGATTTTTCTCTCTCATCTTTTTCGAAAACCTCCAAAACATCAGACTCCTCGAGTCTCTCCGGAAATGAAAGTATAAAGGGGCAATTCTTCATTTAACCTTAAAACCTTTTCTCTCTGCAATGCTTCCCACGCTCTTCAAAAACCCCAACCTCCATCTGAGTGGAGTCGTCAGACACCCTGTAAGTCGGTTCAGACTCTTTCCTCGTCTTCCACCATGTGGTTGGAGCTCAGGGCCGGAGACAGAGCGAGAGACATCCTCAGATCCTGGTCCTGCGAGTCCTCTCCACTGCTGTTCTCCAGGTTATCCTCCAGTTCCTCCTCTTGCTCTTCATCCTCCTCCTCCAGCTTCTCCCTCAGCCCCAGACCGTCCCTTACATTCTTGGATACCGAGGCCAGTTTGGAGTCTGGGTAGTCAAGAACATGACCCCCATGTCCTGCTTGATCCTCTGAGAGCCCGTTGAGGGTCTGGGTTGAGGACCACTCCCCCAGGGGTGCCTCACCTTCAGGCCTCCATATCCCCAAGGAATCGAGGTCGGAGAGATCCGTCCCGAGCTTGGTGGACTTTGAGGCTCCGCCGTAGTCTAAGGTAGTCGAAGAGCCTCTTTTACGCCGAGACTTACTGGTGTGGTTGACCTGGAGATGCATGGCCATGAGCTCTGCTGAGGACGTACGGAATGGGCAGAACAAACACTGGCTCAGTTTGACGCCTGATGAATTATCGCCGCCATCTACAACCCCTCCTTCCCCCACACTCATGACTCCATCATCCTCCATCCCTCCGAACCCTGGTGAGGGACGACGGGACAGATCCAGAGGTTCAAACCCGCCCTCCTGAGTTGAAGATGCAGGGCTTTCCTTGTCACTGGAAGGCTGGACCATTCGGCTCGTGGTAAGGGGCTTACGCCGGGACACTTTAGGGGCCTTTGGTGGGGGAGACTCTCTAATCCAGCTTCCTTCCATTCCACCTTGGTAAAGCGCTCCCATCACCCCAGACAGATACCTGTACTGGGTCTCCAAGTCCACGTCCCTTAAAGCCGCCAAGGCCTTGCGGTTCTCTCGCTGGTCTGGAAGCCCCAGAAGCCAGGACTGTTGGCTCAGCCGAGAGGTGGGGGCGTCTGTCGGGCCTCGGTTGATGGGGCAGTGGTTGGTTTGGGATCGGCGCTGCTTGGCCAGCCCAGAGGTTCCAGAGGTCAGACTGTTGATTGTGGAGGTGAGGCCGGCGGAGGAGGAGTTGGACGAGGCTGACAAGGCGTTGCGTTGCTCCCTGTGGTGCCGCTGCAGGTGGTACTTCAGAGAACCAGACTGGGTACCCGCATAGTCACAGTGGGGACATTTGTAGGGTCTCTCACCTGGAGGAAACAGGATGAAGAAAATAAGGTTTGAAAATCAGCTCATCATCCAGCAAAGGACTTAAAGTCCAACCTCATCCCCTGGTGAAACGTGAGGACCACGGTTCACGTGTTTGTCCCAGAGTTTCATTTGATCTGGTTAGTTTTGGTTTCACATTGTAATTAAGGGACAAAAGATAAGTTACAAAGATGAGTTTCAAGAGTCAGCAAATTGGTTTTCATATCATATAAAAAACAATATAGGAACTGTACAAACTCTATAATCAGAAAAAACTGCCAAACAGTCATTTGAGCAGTGTTGAGTGAGAGATGTAGTTTCACGTTTCAAAGGGAGATGGCAGTATTCCATCAGTGATTAACAATTACACACTGGGAAAATCAAGAGAACGCTGGAGGCCATCACCACCAGGAGATGTTTGACACTAGAGAAGCTTAAATGATCCCATTCACGGGAACAAAAAGAATTATCAGGAAAGAAGAACGCAGATCTGTTGATGAAGACGTCGCCGGACGATCAATTACATTTAAATTTCAGAAGCAAAATACAATGAAGGGATTGAAAAGTCTCGAGAGGCAGTGATGTTCTCAAGAGGGAATTATTATAATTTGATGCCTTCACTTAAATTACTGACCATGTGGTAATCACTTGATGGCCGAGAGATGCAGTAGTGCATGAGAAAGAGAGCTGTGTGCTATCATGAATAATATAACTGGGATGTGATAGGTCCTGCCAGCTGTAGATGAGTTCTCTTGATGGAAATACTAAATAGGTTTCATTTAATGCATTTTGGGCTCTGTCGTGCAGGAAAGACTTGGACGAGCTCCAGTTATCAGCTGCTGGAGATTGAAAATGGAAGAGGGGTCTCAGTTTCTGATCAAACGCATCAAGCGAAAGGCAAATAACAAAAAAAGAAAATGACAGTGACTCACGCTGATAGAGTCTTATGAGTATGGATCATTAATTAGAGTGAGTGAGTGCTGGGAGGTTTCCCAAGTCACAAGATGTTCAGTATAAGGTTTTTTTGATTTTGATTTAGTTTTTTTTAAAGCTCGTTTGAAAAGCCACATGTCTCGGCCCCGCAGTCCCGATAATTTAGAAATTATCTGAGGTGAATTTAATTAGAACACCACCAGATCGGCTTGTTTCAAAGAGCAGGTCTTGGAATTTGAATCTCAAAGACTGAAGGGAAAATGATTGTTGTTACAGAAGAATCTGTGAGGGTATAATGTCCCGTCATGACTTCAACATAAGAATATGAAATGTAAGAATATAACAGCTGCTTTCAGACCTGCACTGAAGTCTGGACACTTTCCTGAAATGTTTCCCCGGGGCTGTGTGGGAAACGCAAATGTCTGAGTCAGTTGCTTTTCCTGCAGCCTCCGAGTAAAATGTCCACGAAATGTCACAGCGAGGCCATGTGAGAATACAGCAGGACTTCTGTGCCTTAGTCCAAGTTTTCATAGATATAATGTCTGTGTATGTACTTCTGCGTGTTTATGCATGTGTCAATATGTTAATTAGATGCTGTCAACCGTAAACCTGCAGATGAAAACCAGCCTGCATGGCTCAATATTGTGCATTTACATTTGTACATTAGCATTAATTCAAATGCATTGATCCTGTAAAGTATAGACACATAAAACAGGCTCAGAGATGTAAACCTCCACCAAGGCTAACGTCATATCTCACAATGTAAAAGACAGTGAAAAGAAAGATCCTGGATCTGCCACCCGTAATCAAATCTGCTCCAAAAATTGAATGTGCTCTTCCTTGACCCATCCCCCGACCTTTCCAATACTTTAAAGAAAACATAACCTCCTTGGTCGAGGTGAGAAAAACGATGTCAAACCGTTTTCACTTTGCTCATTTTCTGGCAAATCACATGACAGAAAAAGGGAACTTTTCTGGAGAACATGTTTTTTGGGGATGAGGTTACAGACGAAGATATTTTACCAGTTTTATTCCCTAAAGTGGCTTAATGGTAATATACCCTCAACCAAGGCACTTAAGCAGGAGCTGCTTCGGTGGAGCTGCCTGCAGTAGATGCTATGATTAGCGCCGGCCAGCTCTCTGAGGTGATGTGTAAAAATAAATAAAAAATAAAAAAAAGATAGCTCTGCTCAACAAAACCTTTCCCGGGATTTATAAAGGTTAAAAAAAATAAATGTGGCTTTTTAAACTCACAAGAGTTTCTCACCTGTGTGAACTCTCAGGTGCACTTTAAGGTGGTGTGAGGAGCGGAAGGCTTTCCCACAGTAGGGCAGTCTTTTATTCCTCTACCACGCACTCGCTCCCTGATGGGAACTGAAGGTATGGAGGAGACTGCTGTCAAGCCATTTTCTTCTGCAAGTAGAGAGAAAAATGTGCAGATAATAGTTGGCGTTAAAGGGCCCCCACGAGAGCTTCTATTTACAACAGAGGAGCAATATGAAATAACATACTCTTGTGATAATAGCACCTTCACATGTGAGCAAACAAACACAACCCAAAAGACCAAATGGAAAAAAGGCGGATGCGATTGTACCTTTGAAGGTTGAGATGATAGAGTGAAACCCCGTAGCTGCTCCTGCTTGTTGTGATCCACCGCTGTGCAGTTTGGATTCCTGTCTCACTTCTCCCGCTTGTTGGGATCCGCCACCGTGAAGCTGCGATTCCTGCCTCACTTCGCCGCTGCCTGCTCTTCCCAGTCCCGCTCCGCGACGACTACCGCCTCCCTCCACCTCGCCGCCGCCTCCTTTCTGGGGCCTCTGAGTGTGAACGCGAGCGTGAACCACCACCTGCTGCAGGCTGCGGAATAGCTTCCCGCAGTCGGGGCACTCCCATGGCCCTCCTGCTCCTGAGTCTTCTCTTGGATCTAGACCTCCAAGGTAGGCTCTTACTTGGTCAGCGTCTGTGATCACAGAGCTCCGACCCGCTCCTCGCTGGCCCTGCTGCTGGCCTTGCTGGTGGGACCTCTGCTGCTGTTGCTGCTGCTGCTGCTGCTGCTGCTGCTGTTGCTGCTGCTGCTGCTGCTGCTGTTGCTGCTGCTGCTGCTGCTGATGTTGCTGCTGCTGCTGCTGCTGAGCGACTGCAAGGCTGCGAGCTACCAGCTGCCACCAAGTTGCCTGTTCTCCTTCAGAAACCGATGCTGTAGCGTCACCCGTGGCTCTAGCAGCTCTTCCCAGGTCTCCACCTCCTGGGCCGCCAATCCCACCACCACCATTTCCCATTTCTGCCACCTGAGCCACTGCTTGAAGTCTCTCCATGCAGCTGGCCCCACTGCCATCACTGGCAGCCCCAGGTATCCTAGGATGGCTGACTTGCTTGATCCCATCCCTAGTCTGCCTCCAGCATTCCTCTCTGACCTTCCACCTCTGCCACCTCCTCGCTGGGCGCAGAAGGAGGCTGGAGTAGAGGGCGTTGAGAGAGTGATTACTTGCGGAGCCTTTGGCCTGCTGATTAGCACCTCCCGGCCCCCCAAGAGTTCCCAGCCCAGCTTCAGTCCAAGCTTGTTGAGATGAACTTTCATGTGGTTTTGAGGAACCAAGGCTCCTTGAAGCCACGGCCACATACCTGGCACTATGGTCCAGGGAGTCTTTGTGCTTTCGCATATGTCCCTTAAGGAACCATGACTGGGTAAACCGCTGTCCGCAAATTCACAGCGAAACGCTGGCAGTGTGGGGGACACTGCCGCTGCAGCAGCTGGTGTCACCTGTGGGGTGTTTCGGGGTCGGGGCCTGGGGTATGGGTCGGGGTGGGCACAGGAGTGTCAGGGGTTGCAATAATGGGCCTTGAGTTGAAGGCTGGTGGCAGAGATGGAACCTCTGGAGAAGGGTGGCACTCCTGCAAGTGAGATGCCAGGCTCTCCTCTTGGCTGGCAGAGAAGGGACCAAAGGGTGCATTTATACGGGTTATGGAGAATGCGGACGTGGCGTGCCAACTCTGAAGCTGTGCGGGAATTTTCCTTTGCAGGCATGGCAGCGAAACGTAGGCGCCGTGGGAGTAGATGCCCCCTCCCCCAGTGGTGGAATAATAGGGATGAGGTCACAGAGACAGGGTCCTCTGTAAGTGGAGGGGTCAACGGTGTGCTGTCATCCAGTAAAAAGTTTGGGTTGTGGTCTGTCTGAAGGCCTTCATCGAGACCCTTGACCTCGCCATCAACGTGCTCTTCCTCAATCAGATGCTGGATGAGCGTCCCTGGCAGTAAACGCTGGTTTGTGTGACTTCTGTGATTCTGGATTATGTCTTTGTGATTCTGTTGGACCTTGAGTTGCTGCTTCAGGGGCGATGAGGGGAGGCCGCTCCGGTAGAGGGCTGAAGCTCGCCGGTCTCGGTCCAGACTGTGAGCTCGGGCGTGAAGAGACAGAATACTTTGGAATCGGAATCTCTTTCCACATACGTGACAGGGAAACTTGAGTGCAGGCCCTGATGAGGCCCCTCCCCCTCCAGGTATCGCCCTGGTAACAGTGTCTTTCTGGAACAGCTGGAGGTCTAGCTCGTCGTTTGCAGGTCCCACTCGGCCCAGAGGAGAGGGCGAGCTCGAGGGTTTCGAATCCAAGGAGTGGTGCTGATGGCGTCACCGGGGGGGAGGTATCCAAACCGGGGCTGCACCCAGTTCTTGGTCCCCCTCCTCCAGGGAACAGAGCCACCGCTGGGGTCGGGGACGGAGGAACTGCATCCCAGCCCTTCCTCGTCATCCTCTTCGTCCACGTCGTGGTGGTTGTCCTCCTCGTGGAGGGGGAAGGGAGAGAGGTGAAATAAGGCGTTGGTGTCCGGGCTCAGGGGAGAGGGTCCGGGGCTGTGGCATGGGCAGGAGAACGGGGCTGTCGGGCAGAGAGAGCTGGGTTGTGAGGGGACAACGCCTGAGGGCTGTGGTCCAGGGACGGCAGTGTCGGGGGAGACTGGGGCTGCTCACAAGAAAGAGACAACACACACTCCGGCGGAGAATCCATCCTCTATCACAGCAGAACAGAGAGAGGGAGACAGACAGTGAATGGGACGGATGTCTTTAAGTTTAAAAGCCAAAAGGTTTAAATCTGCATCTTGTGTATAATTATCTTTCACTGCGACTTTGGTGTGTAACTGTAAAACGAGTGTTGATGCAAACAGTGAAGATTTACCAGCAGTGTGTGTGATCTTATGCCATTCTTTATTGTCTCGGCTGATGGGGGACTCTCTTCTGTGGCAGCCTCCTCCTTTAATTTCCTGGGAACAAAAACAAACAGACAAAACAACTGATGACTAATGAGAAACTTAAATTAAAATTCCACTTGAAATCACATTTAAAAAACAAACACACACATACATGTTTGAGCACAAGTTCGAATTTAACTTAAAACTTAAGTAAGAATTATCAGTGTCAACAGTGGTGGGATGTAACAAAGTATTATTTCATGTATTTGTACTTTACTTAAGTAGATTTTCTTTTCGGGTACTTTTCACATATATCAGCAAATATCTGTACTTTCTACTATATTACATTTTTATACTTTAAACCTGAAAATAGTTCGGACTCCGCCATAATCACGTAGTAGACTGTTGCTTTCAGGAATAGGATACACTCTGCAAGTACTTTTACTTTAATATTTAAGTATATTCAAAAGCAACTACTGACTTGAGTACTATCTTTGTTCAGATAGATTTTCCTCACATAGATAAAATGTGTAAGTACTCCCTCCACCACTGAGTGTTAACGTAGGTGTAAATGCTTTTGCAGTACTGAGCGATTAACAGCAGGTATCAGATTTCTGCAAAACAGGATTAAAAGCAATTTGTACAGAATTGCTTTTTTTCCCATGAGTAATGCTAATAACACTGAATCAATTGCAAAGTAATTATAGCAACGTATTCAGTGTGTTTTAAATGTTAAGTATAAGGCAAATCCTCCTGATCTTCATTTACCCCTCAGTCTACATACGTGTGTGTGTCCCTGTGTAACAGGTGTACACCTGCTCCGCCGCCTCCTGCATGTGTTCACGTCCCACTCCTGCGTACTGGGAGCCCATATGGGACGATTAGTGTGAATGTGCACCAGCGTGTATCTGCGTGTGTTTAGGAGTTAAGGGCACCACCACCACCACCACCACAGGACATGGACTGTCCCAAACAGGATGGGCGCGTGATGTTTTGACTTCCCCTCACGCCCTTCCTGTGCAATCACACAGTAGCAGCTTAAGTCAGGACTGTATACACACACACACACGCTCACACACAGTATACATGCACGTATGCACAGCCATGTTCTTCAATCTGCTGCCTGGGTGTGGTGACTCTGACCCACACGCTGCTTAGTCATGGCTACTCGTTTATTCGCTCATTCTTCTGTCGTGTTTACCGTCCTGCAGCCGTCACCCTGAGACAATGCAGTCAGCTAAAACATAAAGCGTGATTAGCAGCAAAGTGAACACACAACAAGCGTCCGGGCAGCCACGTCCAAATATTTTGAGTGCACAGCAGTTTGCACCAGTTCCAGTGGATTTATGCACATGGGCTGTTTTTGTCCATCACTCGGCGGAGTTGAGAAGCAGCAGAGGCGTCCACGACAAAACAAAAGGTCATCAATCATTGTGGCAAAACAACGGAACATCTGTGTTCGCAGGTGTCGTCGCCCACATTCGTGTTCACGTGGCGGTACGGTGACTTAAGTGTTTGTATGATCTGCTGGATTTGTGTACATGTGTGTGTTTGTGTGCTTGTGTGGGTCTGTGTGTGTCTGTGTGTGTGTTACTGAGGCTGGATGACAAAGAGATTCTCATGTAGCCAGTTGACATTTTAGCTCAGCTATGACTCACAGGGATATCACACCATATCAATCACACAAACAGACACACAACCACAGACACACACTCTGTCCCTTCTTAATCCACCATTATTGTTCTCTCTCTCTCCGTCTTCCTTTGCCTTCTGTCTTTCTTTCTCCCCCTGATTCATACTCCTCCCATCCCCCTCTCATTCTCTCGCTCCCTCCCTCCCTCCGTCTATTATTCACTAATTTTCTTTCATTCTCTCTCTCTTTCTGTCTCTCCTGCAGTGTTGCCAGTTGGCGGAGTGCCAGGGAATGCTGATATCAGCTGGTAGATTGGGCCCTGCCAACATGGCGAAGAGCGAAAAATGAGAAAGACGGAGGGAAAGAAAGAAAGAGAGGGGGAGAGAGACGGATAGAAACATACAGTGCAGTTACAAACTGGGCAGCGAGCATTCAAAAAAAAAAAAAATCGTCGGAAGCCATATGAATGAAAATGATTTAATGTGATTGCCAATGTGGTGTCGAGGGGGGGGGGGGGGGGGATAAAAAGGGTAAAGAGACAGACATGCTGGAACAGAGCGGTGGAGTGGCAGGCTGCGGATTAACATCAACACAGAACAACAGATTTAAAAAACCATCTGAAAAGTCAGCACACACGCGCACACACACACACACACACACGCACACACACACACACACACACACACACACACACACACACACAGAGGCTATCTGGACGTATCTGCAGCCTGATGGTATTATCATATGAATATCACCATCACAATGCATTGTTCCACCATGACGGTGGCCGTCGCCAACCAACGACCCCGTCATGCCAATAAAGAAAATTTGGTTAGATGGAGATAAGGTGCAGCAAAGGATGCAGGGAAAGTGGGGGGGGGTGGGGGGGGGGTTGACAGAAATCAGGTGGAGCAGATGTATGAGGCCAATACTGTGTGTGTGTCTTTGTGGAGACTTGTGTGACTGTATCTCAATCCGTGTGTGCGTAATCTTCAAATGTGTAAAAGAATCTGGCATTAGATTTGCGAATGCGTAGAGGAATCTACAAATGTGAATTCAGATTCTGTGTGTGTGTGATCAGATTTGTAAATGTGTAGAAAAAAACACTGTAAATGTTGTGTAACTGTTTCTCAATCCGTATGAGTATAATCTGGTTTGTTAATGTCTAAAAGAATCAGAAAATGCAATCTCAGTAGCCTACGCATTTATAGATTTTCCCTTTTTACGCATTTGTAAATCTTTACAGATTCTTTTACATATTTATATATCTGACTATGCACACACACACACACACACACACAGATTGAGATACAGCTACACAACTCTCCACACACACAAATAATATTGCTACAATATCCTCCACATACACACGCACGTAAAACCTCAGGTGTAAATGAACTAAGAAACCCAACGAGTCCCAGACTAATAAACCACGTCTGTACATAACGGGAGACACGTTTGTCCACAACCAACAAAATGTGATTCATTCATAATCATCTGCAGCAGTCCCTCAACACGGTGTTTAAAAGGATGTGAATACTGTACAAAGAGAAGGGAGGAGAGGGAGGAATCACATTTTAAAAATACATCAGAGAAATGCATATTTAATGTTGGCTGCACGTGATCCACCTGAACCATTCAGTCAAGTCTTAACAGGAAATGCAGGTTGATAATAACATTCATTTAACATGTATTTACCTGGGTTTACTTGTTTTTTTAACAGCGTGCAGCAGCAGCAGCAGCAGCAGCTCGCGCGGTAATGACAGCTTAAAAGTACACTGCTGTTGTGTTAAGCATTGCCATGATGTTGTCATTACTGTAATCGCACTTCGTGGCTACTGAGACACTTCAAGCGCTGAATTGCTTTAACTGGATATTAGTTTTTACGACAGAGGTCAATGTGCCAACTTTTTTCTTTTTTTTCGGGGCCCAAAAAAAACGAAGAATTAAAATCAGCGTTGTTTAAACACTGAAAACAACTCCCACACAAGGTGTGTGTGTGTGAGTGTGAATACAGTGACGGGGGGGGGGGGGGGTTGCTGAGTCATACATCACATCGCTGATAAATAGTTGCCAAGGGAGCAGGAGCACAATATGTTCAGACAAGTTTATTTTTGGGGGGGGGGTTGAAGTCATTGTGTAAATATCCAGTGAGCGGTGCAGCTTTATTGTGAAGGCAGTTAGTGCAGGTTCGAACACGTCGCTCACACTGCACATCATAATTATAAATGTGAGGGTGTGAACACCTTTTCACTGTGTGTTTGTGTGTGTGTGAGGGCAGGACGTACTCTATCTGCTCAGCTCTACGAGTATGAATATGTGTTACAGGCTGTATATTAAGTGGGTTTGTACACGTACACAAGTCAACCCTGGGAGTCGCTAAGCAATGTCTCCTCACAACCCGTCATTACAGTTTGTGTAATTATGTCTTTGAGCAGTTTCATATCCTCAGATTGATTTATTTTGATGATGATTACAGCCTGAAACGTGACGTGACCTATCGGTTTGTGAGCTGCCATTTTGAAGCCTCCAGTTTGACATTTTGTTCATCCATCTTGGTTTCTTGACACCAGAAGTTACCATATTTGGAGGGAGCGGGGGGTGGAGCCTGACAGACCCGACCCAACCTGAATATCATTTAAACATTATTGTCCAAACCCAACTTGACCCCAACGGGATCTAAGTTGCATCGGACAGGTGTATTTCTTTACATTTCAGTTTTGTATCATGCTCATATTATGACGGCTCTTTTCTTTCTTTATTTAGGAACCATAAATACAAATGGACGTAGACTCTGGGTCCAGAAAGTGAAGCCAATGCAGGAGTGACTGAACCTGTGTTCTCTCGGCTGGCCAGCAGACAGTAAGTACCGTGGGGGGTGCGGGTTACAGGTGTAAGTGGGGGTGCAGTGTTGTCGAGCTCTAAATATGGTTATTTCTCATTTTAAAAAACCAAGATGGCGCTGAACAAAATGCCAAACTCTTCAAAACGACCAATGGGTGACGTCACAGTGTGTTTTGCACACTCAAGGTATTTTAGTGTTGTTTTCATCTGAGCTTGTATGTGTGTTTGTTGTACACATCCTGTAAACAGGCACCTCTAAGGTCTCAGGCCTGAACTCCACACTGAAGTCAAGTGTATATCTGTGTGTGTCTGTGTGTGTGTGTACTTCTGTGAATCCTCACAAGTGCGTCTTTCTTCCCGCTATATAACTTGGGCTCTCATGTGATGAAGTGTGCGAGACGAGGTGTCCCTCGGGGGTGAAGTGGGCGACCGAGAGGCCGACCGCACAGAAAAAAACCCGCGTACGCAGAAAGAGGGCGAGCAGCTGAGGGACGACGAGAGGGGAGTCCGCTCTGTGTGCGGTACTGTATAATTTGGCCCTGTGGTTTTTATCGCGTGGTCATGTGGCGAGCTTCCCCACAGACGGTATTCATTTCCTTTACTTCACCTTTCCCTGAACCCCCCCGCCTCACTCGCTGCTTCACTCCAACTTTGTCTGGCTCTCATCTCCAGCTCCAGCAGTGATAAGGGGGGGTGCCTCCCACCGTGCACCCAACGCTTTCTGTGAAGGTTCCACTGGTGGATTTCTTCTACACGTGAACTTTTGTGTCTCTTTGGTTTTGAAAGTGACGGTAGTGTGACGGGATTGATGAGCGGTCGACCTTTTTGACCACAGGTGAAGAAACGACACCTTCTCAATCTGTCCTCAGATCCGGTCTGTTCGCCAAAAAGGTGGAAGAGGAAACAGTTCCTGCCCCGGTCATCACTGGGAACGTTTGATCTGCCACTGTCTGCTACCCTCTCCTTCCTCCCGTCTCACCTCACCACTTAATTTCTCCTCCTCTACCTCTCGCTCTCCTCTTAAGCTGTTGCTCCTGCTCTTCCTGAATGAATCACTCCTCCGGCGAAGGAGAACGTGAGGCTGCACTTCCACTGCAGCTTGCGGAGCGCGAGTGAAAGAGTCTGAGCGTTGGAGAACATCACAGCGTCTCGGCGGAGATGAGACGAGGCTCTCGCTCCTATTCGCACCGCGTCTAAAACAACCAGAGGCGGTATCGCGCTGACTGACTCGTCTGATTCAGGATTACGAGACTGAAGCCTTTTTAAAGGGAGAATTGCTTTGGATGCAGATGTCAGCAGCAAATCAGCCGATGTGTTCTTGCTAAAAGGTTTATCTTTGCTTCCCACCTGAGGATTTTGTTCCCATGTCACAAATAGAAAATTGTACTCAAATCTGTCAAATTATGAATAGCCCGATACAAAATGGGCACAAAAAAAGAACCCCCCCCTCCTGCAAAGTGTCCTCAGGCAAGACGCCCACTACCCAGAAGCCCCTGGGACGCTGACCCCTACACTGTGACCTCCTTGTGGAATATGCGTATCACATATATCAGACATATGAGCAACTTACTATGGAGAAAAGAGTAACTGTTACCGCAGGTTGCTTCTTTACTCAGCCCGGGGGAAATCTGCAGAGCATGTGCACACCGAGTTAAATATAACTGATGTACATGGAGGGTCAGTGTTTGGAGCTTCGACAGCTCTCCGTCAGTCGGGGTGACGCTCGCTGCACCTCGACCACACGCACACGAGGTCGGAGGGGAACTTTGTTGTGTCTCTCGGGGGATTTGAGCCTAAAGGTCTGACCGCGCTCGGAGGGCAACCAGACTGACAGACGAGGGGGGATAATCTATTAAATATGAGCGTAACGGTTCCACACTTTCAGACAGACCTCCCTTCATGGTGTTGCTCTCAGTCGTACGGACAAAAGAAACAGAGGTAGCTGTGTGAACGAGTAAAGGAGAGAGCCTAAAGTTCAAAACTGGCCAACACTGACAAGTCAACTTCTGCGTTTAAGAAATCGTGGAACGCAGTCGCCAATCTCTTTGTGCCTGACCCTCAGCCGGCCTTCCTACCGCTGCTGCCACCTTCTCACCTTCCTCTGATTCCCAAATTTATGATTCCACTCGTCCAAACTCACGGGGAAGCGGACCATCTACCTGTCGCCGTCTGCCGTACGAATCGGTTTGGAAGTCGTCTGAAAACTGAGCACAAATGGCACAAGTGGCGAACTATTTAAGTAAGACCCCAGTGCTCTAAATACACGCTAATCCCGGGCAGCCAGCGAGAAGTCTCCACAGTCTGAAAATGTCACAATGCAGTAGATTCTCCCTAACTGAGGCAAGCAGGTGCCTCTCCCACAGCGCACTAATGACCCAATTATATCAATCAGAGGCCTTGATTGGTGCTACACTCCTCTCCCTTTTTTACACTCTCTCTCCCCCACTCTCTTTCTCCCTCGCTTACAATCTCTACCGCCCCCCCCGGGAGCCACCTGGATGGGGGGTGCGTGTGGCCCCCCTCAAGTACAGTACAGTATGTACAAAGATTGTGTGGGGGGGGGGGGGGCGGTGTCGATAGTGGAGGAGGAGGATACTTGAGCATAACGAGCAGAGAGGGGCCTGAATGAGGCGAAAGCATTAGACGGTTTGTGACAGCGGAGTTCGGTTCATTAGCGCGAGAACATGAAGTCGTCATGTATGAATCTTTGTGGACGCGGATAAAAGAAGCTTTTATTATGTACTTGTCTGCTAATATCAGAGCGGCACTTAGTTTCCTGGAGTGAATTAATGACTCTTTTTAACCCTTTTAATATATTTTGGGTTTGTGTTGTATATGAATACGTTTTATATTGTTTCGTTTGTTCGTGTCAATAAAATACGTAACTAGCTAGGAAGAGGTGGACGACCTGTTGGATACTTTTCCCACAGAAAGGTGACGCTTCAAGGTTAGTTTATAAAATACCTGAGCAGAGGGGGGGTTCTGCTTTTGCCAAAGAAAGTAGCTTCTGTTAATATACGTGAATAGAAAAGGTCGTTCTGGTGAGAAATAATCAAAAGAAATGATCGCACTTGAAAAGGTGGACGACCTGCGAGGGGGACGAGGACCCTTTCCCACAGAGAGGTGGCGCTTTAAGGGTTAGTTTAAGGTCGTAGATAAAATATTCAGAGGTTTGATTTAATAGTTTATGGCGAGGCTAAGTAGCTTTAGTTACTATAAGTGATTGGAAAAAGTAATTATGAGGAGAAATAAGCAAAATAAATCATCACATTTGAAAAAGTGGACGAGGTTTTCTTTTTTAGTTTGAGGGTGGACGAGGACACTTGTCCCACAGAAAGGTGAAGCTTTAAGGTTGTAGGTAAAACATTTAGTTTGAGAAGTTTGTTTTATTAGTTTATGGCAAAAAAAAAAAAGTGACGAGGAAAAAGTTTTCTCATCACTTTGAGTGGATTTAAGGTTTAGTTTTAAATAAATGATCCAGTGTGGAGGTTTGTTTTATTAGTTTAGTGGCTTCTGTTAAAATATGTGATCAGAAAAGGTCGTTCTAGTGAGAACTCATCGTGTTTGAAAAGGTCGACGACCTGTCGGGGGGGATGGGACCCTTTATACAGAGAGGTGACGCTTTAAGGTTTGGTTTATATAATATTTAGTGGAGAGGTTTGTCTCTATGAGTTTCTGGCAAAGGAAACAAGCTTCTGATCATATAAGTGATAAGAAAAAGTTATTCCTAAAATCATCTGGTTGTGAAAGGTGCATGTGACGCTTCAAGGTTTAGTTTCAATGTAGAGAAAATAGCTTCTGTGAACCTACGTGATGACAAAAAGTCATTCAAGTGAAACATAATCAAAGAGAAACACCTCTCGTGCTTTTTTCCTTTTCTGTTTTCCACTGGCACGTGGATCTCAAAGAGGCTTCTGGCTCCACCACATCCACAAAGTTTAAAACGATAAAAGCAACGAGGAGAGAAACGAGGTAGAGAGTTAGAGGACGCCCCGTGACACGCTGATTATAGGACGAGGCAGCAATGTCAACCTACTTCCAGTGTGCACGCGCTCCGAGGAGTGTGACATTTGGGCTGGATGTGAAAAATAGGGCATTTCAGATCCCTGCACATATTTCCAGCGGATCCAGAAAAAGGCGACGGGAGTGTCTGGTCGAACCCAGATGACACGTCCTGCGCCTTATCTCGAGAGGAATTTCCTCCTCGCCCCAGTGATGTGCGTCAATAACGTGCAACCATTTTCAGTCGCTCTTTCCCCCCCCCTCTCTCTCGTCTGCTCTCTCTCTCGCGGCCATCTCAATTAGAGGCACGTTAATGGAATAAATAAGCGTCAAACAACAATGCGCCGGTGAACAACACCTCCACCGGAGCGGCGGGGACGCACGGCCGCCGATCCGTGACCGTGCCCGGGGAAGAAAGCGTGGAGAGCGGGGATGTAGTTCGGAGGAAGTCGGGGGTTGTGTCATGTCAGCCCATCTATCGCTCTCTCTCTCTCCCCTGCTCCATTTTGTTCTTAAATTTTCTATACAAAAGATTAAGGGAGGGGAAAAGACGAGTGAGCGAGCAGGGAGGAGGAAGAGAAGAAGAAGAAGAAGAAGAAGAGGAAGAAGTGCCATCATGGATTCATCTCGAATCCGCTGCCAATCTCCCCTCCCCAAAAAAAAGAAGCGACACCGTGTCCCAAAAAAAACCGCACATTTTTAACGCAGGGGCTGGAAAACCCGGCAACTTATCTCCAACCGTTTGGCACCACGCGTTTTCCACGCACACACTGGCCCAACGTGCCCGAGCCGCTATGCCACTTCCCGGGGTGATGTTAGGACAAGTACACGGCTGGTAGTAAACACTGTAGTAAAACGCCGAGGGAAAAGTGGGAAAACGTTTATTTTAAGCGCCGTTCCGATCCGAGGCTGCGTTTTTGCGCACATCCCGGATGAAAGTGACGCTGCTTGTCTCGCAAACAATGCGCCGCACAATGCCAACGTGAGCCCAACAAAAGAATTAGTGCAGCTAATCGCATCTATCTGCAAATTACGCTTTTGTGGATCAACTTGCCAACACGCAAAAATCCACTTTTACGCCCGGGACGACACGTCTGCGTGCGGCTTCGGAGGGAGAAAATGCTCCGTTACGCACCAACAACTTGTGCATGTTTTCGTAGGAGCTACTTTTACGAAAGAATAAAAAGCAGTTTGTGGCTTCACGCCGCGGTGAGAGCTCGTCGTCTTTAACGCAACGAAAGCGAGGAGAACGAGCTGCTTCCCCCGCGAACAGAAGTTGGTTAAAGTTACGCGAATTCTGAACAAAATGCGGCTTTAAGCGACTTTTCGTGCGTTCGCGACGATTCTCAAGTCGCGGTCGGTTCGACTTCTTTCAAACGCCACATTGTTTCTTTTGCGTTAAATCTGCGTTAATCCCCCTGCGTGTGTGTTTTTTTGTCATGTCACGGATATACGAAGGGGCTCGCGGGCTTACATCCATGTCGGCCACGCGCGCACATACACCGGCTCCACATACATGACACACACGTAAAGTGTTCCGTGGAGCGCGCGGTTACATACATGCTTCATGCCACTCACTCACATGCGAGCACTCGCGCGTGCACGAACACACACACACACGCACACGTTTGCATCCAAACTGAGAAATAACACAACAACAACTACATTGGCCATTATCCCGTGTCCTGCACGCTGGAGACAAATGGAGGAAAAACGCGATAAATTCTTGAATTTTGCGTAAATGTTTTGGCACAGATGCGTCACTGCATCACGCGTAAAAGTGCACATGTAAACATAGTGTTGTGCGAGAGGCGAGTGTGGCTAAAAAGCAGATATATGTTGAAAGTAAAGACTCAGTGTACTTACGGGAGAGGCGGCGAGGAGATTAATGACACGACACGTCATGATTACGTTTCACTTGAATTAAATACATTACGAGTTGGGAAAAAAATGGAAATCAGGGTTGTATACAAGCATACGCCGTTTCCCCCTCCCTCCTCCCTCCGTTTGGTCACCCTCTCTCTCTCTCTCTCTCTCTCTCACTCTCACTCTCTCCTCCTCCTTCTCCTCCTCCATCTCCCTTTCTTTCCCTTTCTTCCCCATTTATTGTACAGGAGTGAGTGAGTGAATGGGAGGGGAGAGGAGGAGAGAGGCAGGGACGTAGGAGGGAGAGTGATGTAGGTTGGAAATGTTAATTATAATCTCAGCACGGGCACCATTTTACAACGCTGTCATCTCCTCACATTTGTATCCTAAATATGGCATCGGGTGGGGGGGGGGCTGACAGAGGGGAGAGAGGTTTTATTGTGGAGGGGTGAGGGGGGGGAGACAGAGAGAAAGAGAGAGTGGTGGGGGGGGGAGGAGAAAAGGAAAAAGTTTGACAGCAATAGAAGTTTAATGTGATGACAGGAAGCAGGAGGAAGGTTAGGTGTTGTGGTGGGACACCCCCGAAGCACATGGCCTCACCGAGGGGGGGACATACTTCACTGTCCTAGAATCAGAATAAAGTCCAAATGTGGAGAATAAAGTCAAAATCTTAAG